>NW_023460994.1:0-30046 GCF_013731165.1 Rhagoletis pomonella | reverse complement strand
GCTAGTCTTCCACGCAAATAACGAAATGTGCTAGTCTTCCACGCAAAAATCTGAAATGTGCTAGTCTTCCACGCAAATAATGAAATGTGCTAGTCTTCGACGCGAATAGTGAAACGTGCTAGTCTTCCACGCGAATAGTGAAATGTGCTACTCTTCGTAGGGACCGACGATATCATTAGGAACGTTCTAAAGAATAAGTAAACAAAAAAATGTATTCCAAACGTTTAGAATGAATAAAGAAATGCAGCGTTAATAGTTTACAAACATTTTCTTATAATATTTAACTTTCAGATATTTCTGCACTTTGTCAATGGCAAAATATATTACAAAAAATCAACCCTATTAATCTGGCACATCTGCATTTAATTATTAATACAGCACACCCTGTATTGACTTTTGGCGCTTGCATATTTGCAACTAGTTTCACTACAAGCAAAAAAAAACAAAACTAGAAAAAAGCGTAAATATGGCACAAAAATCTATAACGTTAGTTTCCAAAACATTAAGGAATCCTTTCGTACGTGTTAATATCCAAAATACATTTGTTTTTAGGTCATTCTTTAAGCCAGCTGCGAGTGCAAAAATTGAAGAAGCGTCGAGCGCAAAGCGTTGCAGGTAGTTTATACAAAAACGCGCTAAACTTTTTTGAGCAATAATTGATATCCTATTCAAGACAGGAAAGTCCACAATCGAGTGAAAAGAATGGCGAGCCGGAGCAAAAGGTTCTAAAACAATCTGCGGTGTCTCCCAAAACGGAAACTAAGAAAAGTCTACAGATTAATGGTAAAAGTAGTGAAACGAAGAAAAAATCACCAAAGGCTTCTAAAGAATCTCCCAAAAATAAACTTGAGCAAATTCCATTGAAAAAGGAAGCCGCCGAGATCAAAAAGGATGTGACTAGTGAGGCTGGCAAATTGGTAGACGAAAAACCTACAACAGCAGCTAAAGGTAGTGCAGAAAGCCCTAACAAAAATGAAGCTTTGAGTGTAAAGAAACTTTCGGTTGAGTCAAACCAATGTGGTGCCGAATATAATCCAGGAGCAACGAGATATCATCCTATAAAGGACGCGTATTGGAATGGAAACAAAAAGTTAGAAAATTGGCATTCAAATTTATTATTTGTATTATTTACTATACTTTCCAAAACAGCACACCTTATTTGGCTTTGGCCAGAACTTTTGAACTAATTGAAGACACTAAAGGACGTTATAAGATGGTAGAGATACTTGCAAATTTCTTATGTTCAGTGTTATTATTGAACACAGATGATTTACTGTACTGTATTTATTTAAGTATCAACCAACTGGCACCGGCTTATGAAGGTATGTTTATTTTAACTGAAACTGCAAATTTCAATAAGTAAAAAGGTGCGAGTATTTAGAAGCATATAAAAAGAGAAAAATTCTTTCCTCACATTTGCAGGTGTTGAGCTTGGAGTGGCAGAGACTACATTGATGAAGGTTATAGCCGTATCTACTGGGCGTGAACTAAAGTTTATTAAAGCTCAAACGCAGGAAATTGGCGATCTTGGTATTGTTGCCGAGCGCTCCAGAGTTTCCCAGCGAATGATGTTCACGCCAAAACCTCTAACAGTACAAACTGTCTATCAGAAATTGAGAACAATTGCGAAAAGTTCCGGCAAAGCCAAATCACCAATTATACATGATCTCTTTGTGGCATCACGATATTCAGAAGCGCGATTTATTATAAGATCACTGATTGGCAAGATGCGTATAGGAATTGCAGAGAAAAGTTTGTTTCAAGCTTTGGCAACAGCTTTAGTCAACAGTCGAGCGTACGATGAGAAATGTCCAAAGAAGGCGAAACAATCTGAAGCTGATATAAAGAAGGATATCGATGATATTACTCTTCTGCTAAAAACGGCTTATTGGTAAGAGAGAGAGAATGTTTATAGTAGAACAACAAATTAAAAAAAAAAATAATAATTGTTACAGCCAATGTCCAAATTTCGACAAAATCGTATCGACACTTCTCACTCATGGTATCGATGATCTGCTCAAGTATTGTTCAATGGAGCCAGGTGTTCCATTGAAGCCAATGTTAGCGCACCCAACAAGGGGTGTATCCGAGGTGATGGATCGCTTAAAAGGCAACATTACATGCGAATGGAAGTATGATGGAGAACGGGCGCAAATTCATCGTGACAAAGATGGCAACGTTAATATATACTCTCGTAATCAGGAAAATAATACAACCAAATATCCCGACGTAATACGGCGCATAGATGAATTCAAAAAGGACAGTGTTGAATCATATATAGTTGATAGTGAAATTGTTGCATGGGATATTGAACACAAACAAATTCTGCCTTTCCAAGTACTAAGCACACGGAAGCGAAAAAATGTCGATTTAGAAGAGATCAAAGTGCAAGTCTGCGTTTATGCTTTCGATTTACTGTATTTGAATGGCGAGGCGTTGACTCAAAAAAAACTTCGCTGAACGAAGGCAATTGCTAAGAGAAAACTTTAACGAAGTTGAAGGAGAATTTCAATTTCCAACTTCATGCGACACAAATGATCCGGACGATATACAAGGCTTTTTGGAGAACTCCATTAAAGGTTGGTTGAAAAATGTAATTGATATTATAATGTAGATTTTTTAATTTTAATTTAATTTCGATATATATGTAAATGCTTCGATTTTAGGAAATTGTGAAGGCCTGATGATCAAGTCGCTAGATAATGACGCATCTTACGAAATTGCTAAACGTTCACACAAATGGTTGAAATTGAAAAAGGATTATTTGACTGGCGTTGGAGACTCGCTAGACCTCGTTGTTATCGGCGGTTACATTGGCAAGGGCAAACGAACTGGTGTGTATGGCGGCTTCTTGCTCGCCTGTTACGATGATGAAAATGAGGAGTATCAAAGTATTTGCAAAATAGGCACAGGTAAGTGTAAATTGGGCTATGTCTTTTAATGCGGTATGTGGTAGTAACATAAAACAACATAAATCTTTCATCTTTAAGGACTGAATGATGATGATTTAAATGCACATGCCAAATTCTTTAAGGAGCACACGATACCGGCACCAAAATCTTATTATCGTTTTGATCCCACCCTAGCGCCTGATACTTGGTTCGAGGCTGTGCAGGTTTGGGAGGTAAAATGTGCAGATCTTTCATTGAGTCCCGTACACAAGGCTGGAATTGGTATTATTGATCCAGAAAAGGGCATATCACTGCGGTTTCCACGTTTCATACGCATGCGTGAGGATAAATCAGCGGAGGATGCAACATCTGCACAACAAGTTGCCTACATGTACCGCAATCAAGATCAAGTCAAGAATCAAAAATCGAATCCCGCTGAATTTGATGATGATTTTTATTAATCGTGTAGAAAATTTAAATATGTATTTTTATGAAACCTCTATACGATGATTTACCTGTTTATTGCAAATCGAGAAATTTATAATTTTACAATCTTGCACAGCCAGTAAAATGATTTCAAATGAGTACCAATGTATGTCGCAAATAATTGCACTAGTATGTATGTATAAGAAAATATTACGAGTTGCTAACGAAGCTCAAAACATAAAAAAATTTTAAATTTTTTCCGCATTCAATTCGATATGATTCTACAAGCGTGAAGCTTTCAAATGCAGAAGATTTCATGAAAATATTTCCCTTAGAACCACAATTATAAATATTTAAAGCAAGTTTTTGGTGCAGCGAATTCAATATTTTCGCATTGCATATGTACCGATTTTCTTACGATAGCAGAGACTACAACCACAGCGCTGGGCACATGTTGCTAGCTCTAAGTCGTCAACATGTTAACAAAATGACGTTGACAACATGTTGGCTCGGAATCGTCAACATGTGTCTTTTAGAGAAATGGTTGCGGTCTGTGCTACTCCAGCGTAGCCACAGGGTGCACTTGATTAATATTTTTCGTCATTCGTTGCTCAATTTTTTTTTTTTGATGATGCATTTCCGAACGTTTTTACTGCAATCGGAAATAACTTTTTTGATGATGCATTTCCGAACGCTTATTTGCAGTTTATCGGTTTTAAATATTTAAAGCTGCCGTTCTACTGGGAATATTTTCATTAACTTTTCGGAATTTTAAAGCTAAAAACTTGAATCAAATTACTCTTCAATAAAAATACAATCTGTGCGTACGATTATTAAAATCGAAATATAGCCTAAAACTAAAGTTTCAGTGAACTGAAGAGCTATCAGCAAGAAATCTTGTCGAAAGTTGGCCCACTATTCGGAAATGCAGCAAACCAAAGCATCCAAACGTTAATTGCTAGAAAAGTCCAATTTGCGCAACTAAGTTCCAATTCGGCATCTAGCCGCGTTTGCGCATATTGCACATTTCTATCAATTATAGTTTAGAAAATAAGAGACTGATGCTTTGTTTTTCCGAATAGCCCTTAGCTTGGACCTTCTTTGATTTGAGAGGAAGTTGAAATTTTTGAAGTTAGCTTTTATAAAAATAAAAAATGTTATTACATTTTTGTATGAAATTATTATTTTTTAATTACCCGTATTTGAAATAAAAATAAAAAACTTAATAAATTGTGAATTTCAATACTCTTTCAAGTGTGAACTTACGTGCAAAAAACCTTAAAAATATTTAAATGTTTAGTTTCTTTTTGGTATTTTATTATTCACTTTCTACTATTTATATTGCATTACATTAATACGATCTTTTAACCTAAGGCTTCTTTATTTCATATAAGTATGTATTATTATTTTCAACTCAGTTGTTTTGTAATCCAATTATTTAGCTAAATTTTCCATTAGGTTTCAACCGTTTGGTCATAATTTCCGCTTGAGATTTCCACATTCTCATCGAAGAATCCCAACATTAGCATTTCTTTTTCAGAAAAGTTATAAGGAAAATGTAGACTAGTTGGCACGAAAATTTCCCCGCGTATGTTGCTAAGGAGATAAATAAATACATACAAGTAAATTAATTGTTGAAAACGGGGAACTTAAAAAAAATCCATACAGAATTACGAGTTTAAAATAAATCACCTTTTATCGTTTTCGCTAAAATATGTACGTCGATATCAATATTTACGACATATTTATCGAAAACGTAATCGATATATTGGGGAATATATTCGAATCGAAAATTTTGAATTTTTCTAAAATTTTTTTAACACTACAAAAATTCCAATTTTCGAATCCTACGAAAACAAGAATATACGCTATTATTTAAGTCGCTATCGATATTTATACACATTTATCCATTTTATTTTAAAATTCCGAAAATACAAAATAATATATTATGGAGATGTCTTAAACTGGAAAAACCTTTGAAACTTTTATTGATCTGTCAAAACTTCTTTGAAAAACACTCAAAAGTTTTCAAGTTTTTCGAGTTTAAAGGTCATTTTCACGATGAAGAATGAACTTACCGACTCAGTTAACTTTCAATTTTCATTTTGAAAATCGGTAGGTTAAAACCCCCTTGCCAACAGGAAGTAGCAGTAGAGCAGATGATTCGATTTTTTTTTTTATTATTTGGTCTCTAAAATTAATTTTTTCATAAAAATTTTCAATTATCCAAATTTATTTCATAAAAAGAAGCGATCTAAAACCAGCTTTTGGAACTGTCGCTTAACTCTGCAACACAAACGCTGATTTTCGGGCCTTGTAAAGAATGAATCGATGCTTCGGACGTGAACAAATTAACCAAGAAAGAATGTCGCACCAACTTTAATTTATTTTTTTTTTTTTAATTTACATGATCTAATAAAAAGGTAGAATATTTTTTAACACTTTAGAGACCAGAAGAAACAGCAAATTACACGTTAATGTTGATTTTGCTCAAATGTTACTCCCTGTTTCATATGCCTTGGAATTACCTAACTTTGAATATGTAAATATTACAATACCACAACTTACGAATTTGGTGTCTCATTATAGCCAATGGTGTATTTATAGGGTATATTTGTGGCAGCACGTTTAGAGGCGCACCAAGTTGGCTCGTATTGCATCGCATAGAAAGGATAATCGAATGCATTAATATATATTTGAACACATAAGCCATGACTGCTGTAATATGGTTGACTAGAGGCAGCCGGCTGGAAGTGACCGCAGCTACCCAAACGGACATTCTGATGGCAGGTATAAATGCGTGTACCCTTGTCGCGACTCGAATGCAAACATTGTACATGGCGGGCGGCGTCACGATGATCGATGTGGGTGAAAACATCAAAACCGGGACCAGCCATATCACAAGCTACAAACATACATTCAGTGAAAAATTAAAAACCGCTTTGATAAAAACCAATACCATTAAATACTTACTATCTATGCTGCGGAAAAGGTAGTCCTTACTCAGACTTCTGCCGACAGCCGACGCTAGCTGTCCGCCAAAACTGAAACCGAACATGTAACCATTGTCCGGATTGAAGCCTTCGTTTATAAGCAGCAGCATGCGCTTTGTAATTACGTTGGATATCCTGCGAAAACTTCTGTACAACCACATATAAGAGTCTTGCGCAAAAAATGCATAGTCTATGCACACTATGCAACCGCCGCGATGGTATGTCAGACCTGTAATTAAATCAAAAAAAAAAAAACAAAAGCAACCACACCAAATACCATATTTTCATAAGTTTCATAAGCTGCATCAGCGTTTAACACCTACAAAAATTTTACTCACGTTCAATGAGTGTGAGCACCCATTCGGTTTCGCAACTTTGACGCCAACCATGCATTATGAAGGCAAATTTTTCATCCGGCGAACAGCCAGACTTAGCCAAGGCGCTGGTTTCATCACTTGCGCTTTCGTAAACCTTTTCACCATTCCTAATTTAATTTTCATTCTTAATTTTTATTTCACTTACATACATACATATGTACACATTTATTTATTTGAAATTTTTGTATTTTATTTCGTTAAACCTGTTTCAAGACAATTGGAGCCGCACCCAAACGTACGTACCTGTAGTATTTAAAACGTATACCCTTGCGAAACTCTTTTTCATTTTCCCAACGTCTATTGAGTCTCAAGGTCTTCAATTGTTTTATTAAACCTGCGGGCTGGAGTCTACCAAGGCAACGGCGACAGGTGCGTTCATTACGAATGCCATCTAAATCCTGTTGATCCCCATCTTCATTGGCAATAAGCAATTGTAAGAGTGTTAAAAATATAAGCAAATATAAATTTAGATATTTCGAGGTCATTTTTAAACGCCGAATTGTAATGCACTTTGAACATTGTTTGGTTTAGAACGCTTTGCTGACATTTGCACTACTGTTTGTTGTTATGGAGTTTGTGGTAATAAGCGTTTGCGGTTGACTGATTTACTATTACAAGTTGAGAAACTTTTTCCACAAAACTAGTTTAAGCAGATAGTAGGCAATATGCGTAAGCAGATAGGGTTTAAAAAAATAATAACATACAATTTTAATTTTTTTTTCACAAAAAGAACGGAAGTGACCTAAAATAGAAAAATAATAACTCGTACTGTTTTTTTTTTTAATTTTCATCAAATTAAGATCTTTAACACTAGAGAGACTGAAAAAGCTACGTACCTTGAAAGACGGACGGGGGTCATTTGACCCAACTACTTTAAAATTAATTTTAGTAACAAAAAAACTTATAATGTAAATTAAAAACTGTTAATTCATTTTAAAATTGAAACACATCCATGAAATAGAAATGCCTTCAAATTAAATTGTATGCAATTTTAATAAAAGTCACGAAATACCCATTTAGAAGGATAACTGGCAACAGATAGATTGGCAGTAGAATTGAAAATGGATCAAATGAGCCCTTTTCGTCTTTATAGTGTAAAGCGCTTGAAATTTAAATCTGTACTTATATTATGAATAATTTTAATAATGGACATAAGTTATGCGCAATTTAAAAATTGGGCCTCAATTTTGGTAATGTAAAAAACATTATAATATAATTTTTGGTAATTTACCAACTAGGCAATATTTTTTCGGTTAATTCTGGTAATTAGAAAACTAGGCGTACGAATTTTTTTTAATCTAAAACCGAACCATTAGGAAAATTTTTGATATTGAAAGTTAAAGTTGGATATAACTGCTTGATATGGGCCATTCCATTGAAAAGAGGAAAACGACATACATTTAAATATGCCCTAATTATCTCTATTTCAGTAGTAACCTCTTTTTGAATGACTACATTTCATAAGCTGTGGGAAAATATTATAAAAATCAAAATAAGTTTTAATTTATTATTTCATGCATAATTACTTTAAATATTTATTTTTTTAATATTTCTATGAAAATTTTTATATACCTCACTTTTATTGAAAACGAAAGCGTATAATTCATATTTTACAACACAAATACATCGTTCGTGAAAATTAAGTGTTTTGGCTAAAATTCATCTTTGAGTGCACAAGGGTAAAATAGAGTTCTTTTCAGTGTCCCACCAGTCACATTTATTCAAATGATAGTTAAAATTCACAATTGATCACATTGTGGAGTAAAATGTCCCACTAGACACAAGGGAATGGCCCATAACTTATAAAATTAAAATATGTACGAAAATTTCTATTAATTTAAAAACGACATACATTTTTAGATATTTTTTGATAACTCAAAAACAGCAGACCATTTGTGGTAATTTAAAAACTGGGCAGAAAAATCAGACATAAGCACATTGATGTACATAAATATAACCCCATTCATCCAGTCGACTTTTTTTAGTTTCATTTTTCTTTACTTACTTAAGCCTTTAATTTTTACCGCGTCGCCTGCTGTGGCCGAATAGTTTTAGAGGTGTATACCAACACTCAGTAGATTGCAAGTTCGATGCAGGCTCGACCAACATCCAAGTTTTCTCCTAACAGCGGTCGCCATCCATCTGGCAATAGCAAAACTGTGAGAGCATTTCAGCTCTAAAAAAAGTTCTCACAAAATACCATCTGCCATTCGTAGGCGGCGGTAAACTTAAGGACCCTCCATATAAGTAGATAAGTTCGGCCATACCCTTAGCAAAATGTGTAATTGGAACCTGTGTTAGAAGATCTTCCAATAGTTATGCCATTCGAAGGCAGACGAGAAGGGGTATTTCCAAAGCAGTGGGAGTCAAATCAAAAAAGAAGAAAAACAGCAGTAGGTATGTCGGTACTTATCTGGAGCTAAACTAAATTTATACTGCGTAATTTTATTTCCATACAAATTTTCGGAATCATCGAAACTCTGATTATTCCATACGAAAAAAAGTAATAAGAAATCGGAAATGGAAGGTCTATCGTTCAAAAAATCAGAAATAAGCGCTACTAGAAGGCTTCTATTTATTCATAGTTTTCTCCGTGTTTTATCTTTTTTTTTTGTAAATTTTATATTATGTGTCTAGTTTTCAAAAGGCCCAACTTTGTCTGAAAAAAAAACAAACGCGGGACACCATAAGCAAAATAAAATGATCAAAAATCAATGGATTTTTTTAGAAACTTTAACTTGCACTTTACTAAAATTTAATAGGATATATTCTTGAATAATCAAAATTTTCTGAAAAATCTGATTAGAAATTTGGAAAATTTGTATGAAAATTGCTGCGCAAAGTTGCCCTATTTGTGCAAAAGGGTTTCCCTACAAATTTTGACATTTAATTTGCCAGGGTTTAAAACTGCACACTTTGCCCAGTATGCGAGGGGTTTGCGCCTTTAAATTAGTACCCTTTAGGTGTATGTATAAGGGTGATTGAATCGGTTTTTACAACCCGGTTTCCACCTGTTTTTTTGCATATCTCTTTTTTTTTGAAATCTTGATTTTAACCCCCGGAGTTATTTTTCGAACCAGCCGGTTTTTTTTCATTTCACACAAATCTTGACCTCTGAATAAAATTTTGAGTTTTTCGAAGTTTTCAAGGCTTTTTCCAGTTTAAGGGAAACAAACCTCTACATATAGAGATCTATAGAACCATTGAACCATGGACTTTCTGGATAGCAGTAGGCACATCTAAGCACTCGGCTATTTCGCCACAGCACTACTCAAATCCGATAACTCAGAAAAATAATAATTCTACCTTTGTGTAAATTATTGTTGTTTTCCACACACTTTTTTCATTAAAAACGACCTCCAGCTAAATAAAATTGTTGGGTATTAAAAAAGTTTAAAAAAGACCAAACGTGAATTTTTCACTGATTTTTACTTTTTTAATTTTGATTTTAAAAATACTTTGAACTTATTTTATTTTGCTCTTTTCTGATTACAAGCTATCTTTAATGTCAATAACGTATGCGGACTGAAATGTGGACTATTTCTAAGCAGACTTTTAAAAAAATTCTCGTAAACACAGGAGCCAAACTAACTATACCAAAATCTACTGTGAAATTCTAAAAAGCAAAGGAAATGTCGGCTTTATAGAATAGAAAACAGTAAAAGGAAAACCCACGCGTGCGAAAAAACATGTTTCAGATAGCAGCGAAATGACACTGTAACAAGAATCATAAAATGCTTGATCTCTCTGCAAAATCACAGCATATAATGACAATAAAGTACGAAGTAAGCCAAAAAACATTACGAGTACCACTTTGCACAAAATTTTTTAAACACTGAAAATGAAAATTAGAAGCGGCTCTGAGCGCTTTCTCAAAATATGCTTGCAGCACATTTATTTCAGTTTTGTACAACGGAATAGGGAAAATTTTTTCATTGGGGACCCATAAACCGACTCCAGATATAACTATGAACTGTTTGTCGTCGAAATGGCTAAAAACAATAATAACTCAAATTGGCACAATAAAGTCCCAAAATAGTATTTAAAAAAAAAAGCCCTCCGCACTATGCCCGAAAATTTAAGCAAGCCAATCGTTATGGACATGAATCTTTTCTATAAAAATTTTTCTTGCAAATTTCGACAATATCTATGTATGTAATATTTGTTGCATCCGAAAGTATAGCTGTTTCTTTTTACTACATCAGTTCGTATTTCATTCCACATACGTTAGTTTTATAGTAATTTTTTCCATGACTTCATACCAACATAAGTATTTTCACTGCATGAAAACTATGTAAAATAAAGCCGGTTTATCCGGTTTTTCTCTTAATTTCAAAATAGGGCACCGGTTTTTTCTTAAATTCAAAATAGGGCACACGTTTTTTTAGAAATTGCAATTTTACGAAAACCTCGAAAACCGGGTTTGGAAAAAAGGCGAGTAATCGAACACCCTAGTATGTATACAGTGTGCCAACCCAGCGCTTATCAAAAAAATAAAAGTTTTTGCAGGGAAGTACTGGCAAACAAACAATTGCCAAATATGGATATGAACAAAAAGAAACGTCAGTATTGGCACACTGTATACACTGTGGTACGAATTACACTATATTTATATAAAAAAGTTGTGTATTTGTGTTGCCTAATTATTTTCTTTAGTTCCCAACAATAAAATATTTACGAATTTCCTACATAACAATTTTGTGTATTATTTATACATACTTACCTACTTAAATACTATACATATATGTATGTATGTACATTAGGATAGCCCTTAGTTATATGGAGAAAAATAAAAGTGTTTGGATTCTCGGCCTTACCCCCTAGAAACGTGTGAATAGCCTAAAGACTAAACTATACAAATTTTAGGTCAATCAAAAAAGATTTAGAGGTGGCTCAAAGCGCTCAAAGTTTCCCATTTGTTTTATATGGCGGAAAAACTATTTTTCGTAGAAATTGTATAGAATCCTTGAAAAGCAATATTTTTTAATTGGCAAACTCTCTCTTTAGGAGACTTCAAAAAATAACACCCAATTGGTTATTTAAAATTTGTTTAGTATTAACAATTTTTATGGATCCCCTCATTGCATTTTTAGGGGTTTTGGGGGAACCATAACAAATTTTTAATATTAATAAACTTTTAAATAAATAATTGGTTATTTTTGTGGAAGTGCCCTGAAGAGAAAGAGTTTGGCGATTGGAAAATATTGACTTTCATGGGTTCTATACCATTTCTACAAAAAATTGTTTTTTCGCCATATAAAACTTTGAGCGCTTTGAGCCACCTCTAAATATTTTTTGATTGAACCAAAACTTTGTATAGTTTAGTTTATAGGCTATTCACACATTTCTAGGGGGTAAGAACGAGAATCCGAGCCCTTTTCGAAATAAGGGACACCCTAATGTACATATGTATACGTACATATTTTTATATAGAATACCTGCTTCCTCCCCGCCTATTTTTTTAGGAATAAAAATATGAATATGTGTCTTTGATCAAACATGGTATTTTTATTTAATTGTTCTTAAAGAATTTTGTTTTTTATTTGCATATTTTTATTTCCACTGACACTAAAAATAAACCTATAACAACTCATATTGGCGAAGATGCATTCTTTGAATTATATCTCGACAATCATTAAACACTCTTTTGATATTTTCCGTATCAACTGCACATGTAAAGTGCGGATAACAGTAGTGTTTGCCATCGCCACTAGCAGTTGAAATACGCTGTAATGAGGCAGAAGAACGAAGGAGCAAATATTTTTTTTAGTTTATTTTTAATTTTGAATATTATTATTTTTTCTCTTTTTTTTTAGAATGTGGTGCATTTGTTGGTTGGTTTGAATGATTTATGGTAATGATTTGGATTTGGGTGATAAACAAAAGTGGCGCAGATTATGAGAAAGTTTAGGAAAAAAATAAGAAAATCATAAATAAGCAATTCTGCGATTATTGTTGGAAGATTAGCTTGTATATCCAAATAATTTGGCTTGTTTTGGGTCTCTGTTATAATAAGTATACGTACTTGAATCTTTTGTTTGATTCGCATTTGATTTCAGAGCTTGCATTTTCCTCCAGATTTGAGATTTTCAAAGCCATTTGGCTGGTACCTTTTAGCAGTCACTTTTTCGAGAAATGCCCCACAGAGCATAGCCCTTCAGCAACCTCGCGCTAGCAAGAGCTAGGTTCTCACGTCATTTTCTTTCATATTGTATGAGCAGATTAGAGCACTTGGCGTAATGGTCTGGAAAGGCGGCTGTCACTAACAATAGGTTATTGTATCGCCGAGGACTCTTTCATTTCTCTATTTAGTTTGCTTTTTCCCCGACATTAAAATCACGTATTACATATACTCGGATACACTTGAAAAGGAACATTTTCTTGCATGATCCGAGGTTATATCTGGACTTGTGGGTATCGGGAGCTTCATTTCGAAGCATGTCTTAAAGCACTCTTTACAAAAATCGCATTGGCGCCAAATGTAATCGATTTTAAACAATATTTTTTTACAATAGCTAGTATACAGATATTGCAAGATATTTTTAATAGCTTCGAAAGCTCTTAAAAGCTTCATTTTATCACTTTCACTCCATTTTGCGGCAGGAACGTACATTTGCAACGAAAAAAGTAGGTAAATGCTGTATTATGAAATATCCATTCCGTTTTCTTTTTGAGTTTATCTATCGCTAATAACTGATATGCTTATCTATTATTATTCTAAGGTAAGTTGAGCTTTAGAGCAGTGATTTCTTGATGAGTGCATCAATTTGGAGGCCTAAATTTATCGGAGTCTATGCTCGATATTTTATAAACAGGCATTCAAGGGTTAAGAAAATGGAGAAAACGAAGGGACTTCCTTGGATACTTTGTTTTCATGAATCAGAATAAATTTTGCTTAACAACTTTTTAAGCGTTCAACGGCACTGAAGAAAATCAAAAAGTTGAGCACTTCTCGGATCGAAGACTTTGCGGGCGATATGTTAGGAATAAAATTAAAAGGCCTGCAAATATTGTTGACAGCTGAAACTAACAGGCATCATCGCATGAAAACGTAATGAAATGGAACGAACCCCAAAGGCCACACGAAAATGATAGAAGGCTCCTTGGCAGGTTAACTACATATTGTAGTGATATTGCACCAAAATTTAAGAAAAAAGGTGGGGCTCATGATTTTTGAAATTAAGTATTCTAAGATCGAGAGGATAGTATGTATAGCGGCCTGAAGCGCGAATTCGTATTTTAGAACAGCTGAGCTCATATTTCAAACGGCGAAAATAGCGAAATATTCATAAGAAAACAATTATAAAGGAAACAATCTCCTCAACAAACCCGCATTATTAGATTAATTTTGTGAGTACAAAATTTTGCTCCAATTTGTGCCATAGGACCTATAACAACAAGGATAAGGAAGCAAATTGTACCTTTTTTCTCTGGCCACACTATTTTCGAGACCTTGATTCACTGGCCAATCCGTTTAATGGTAGCAGCTTGTTCTCACGGCGATGGAATTTTCAATGACCGAGATGTCCATGAATTATTATATAAGGCCTATAAAAGTCTTCCAAGCAAGGTTTTTAAAAACATTGGCATTAAGGAGGTAGTGCATAATACCAAAGTACTCATATTAATTAAAAAACTAAATATCAAAAGGAAAATCCTAACAAACAAACTTGAAAAACCTGCTCAAACAGGCCCGGTGGGCCACAAGGATATACAGAATCGTTCGCAATGCAAGCTGAAGTTCTAAACACATTGAAAACGACGTGCTACGGGCCACAGCTTCCAATTTGTTATCCTCATCATCTAAACTCTAAGTCGATGATGACATGATTTTTTTGAATGCGGCAGTGTGAAATCATGAATTTGTGTGAGTTTGACATGAGTTTGATCTGTCGCTGGAAAATAGATAGATATAATAGATATAATCTGGCCACAAACACAGTCGTCGCCAAATAATTATCTATGTACATAAGAGTACGTGTTAAAATAATTTGACAACTGTGGTCCGCAGCTCGTCGTTTTCATTGTGTTCGGGCTACGACGATCTGTTCTACGAAATTGTAGTGAGCGGTACCGTACCGGGCTTGATTGATCTGGGCTTACAACGGATTTTTGAATTTTGTGTGTGATGACGTGAAATTTTCAGTGCAACCAAAATGTATGTATGTATGTGAGCATATACAAAGTCGCATATGGGTATTTCCATACGTCATATACGTGACAGTCGTACGTTTAAATGAGATACAAACAAGGAAAAACATTTGTTTTTTTTTTTACTTTTTTGGACCCTTGTGTAGCACATAATTAGCTCTATGTTTAACCGAAAAATGAAAACAATCGAACCGCATGGTCCTGAAATATACGCGAGACGTTACGTGACAAAAATGGAAGTAGATTTTTCCTTCTCTTACAAAATCGCAAAACTCTGCGAAAGTATGATTTGAAGTAATGCCAGTTGTTTTTAGAGTTTTTTGAATTAATGCAACTTGTTTTAATTTTCTTTTACAACCTCAAGTGTGAAACGTTAGTGACGTGACACAAATTTCCATATATATATTTTTGTTAATATTGCTTGTAAATGAATTTTTAACGCAAATAAAACATGAATTTTGTCGAATATACTGTATATTTTGACTTCAGCGATAATTCAGGGTAATCTTTTCTTGGAAATCAATGATTTATTATGTTTCAACTACATACGGTTTTTCAAAATATCTCGACCTTGGCGCACCTAGCAACACCAGTATATATTTGAAAAAGCAGACAAATTGGCCCATAAATAAGTTAGATATATGACTTTTTTCGCGGTAGATTTTCCGATGGAAACACCCATATTCAAAATTGTATGTAGAGGAATAACAAGTAACGAGCTACCCTTTAATTTTGAGGATGTATGCATGTACATGGTGTGCTTTTACTTTTTGCAAGCTTTTTTTACTTTGCATAAATATAAATAAAATTTGCTATATGTGACAGGAAAAGTTAAGAGGGATCGACGGTTCGAAAATAAGTTTTCGAGGAAAACCACTTTGAAGTTAACAACTGAAATCGATTTGTACTTTTATTGGCAATCTGTCCATTTTTGAAGTAAAAAAAAAACACTAGTGCAGGTAAAAAGCTGCGGTTTGTAGCATAGAAAAGAGTGTAGCAAGTCTCGTTCTATGAAACGGTGATGTGAAAATAAAAACTTAGTTTTGTTTTTCATTTTAAGCGATTCCCGATCATTAAATACTTTTTGAGTTTAAGGCAACAATATTCTTTATGACAAGATGATGTCTTTGAACAAAATGCCGAACTCTTCTTTTTCAAAGACACAAAACTTTGATTCTCATTCGAAAACATAGTGAAATTATACTAGGTGAAGTAATAGGAGCGAGAAGAAATATTTATATTGATTTGAACCATCTTGTGTATTTGAAAATTTGCCTTTAAAATGTTGGATAAGATAGCCGAATGACACGATATTAAAGTGGGAAAGCTGTTTTATTACTTCAACTGTTTATTGAGCCTTGATTCGAAAAACGAATCGCAATTTTATGTGAAGTGGTGAAAAATGTTTTCACTTCACATTATTAGAGAACAGGAGAACAGAAATTGGCTCTTTTAACTTTTCCTGTGACAAATTTGCATTTATAAAGTTCTTATCATTTACAGAGCCAATCGGCCCTATTCCGATTATCGGAACGACAGTCGTTCGTCGAAATTTGAGATTTTCATTGCCGTTATGAGGCAACCGATGACATAATCTACTAAAAATGTGTATTCCTATTATCCTTTCGAAATGAAGAAGTAGTGAAAACGTGTTAAAATCTGTCGTTAATGTTTTTATCTACGACTCATTTCAACGAACGACTTACGACAACCGGAATAAGGGTGATTAAAGAGTAAGACGTTTCTGTTATTTTTCCCAAATATGTATGTATTCAAATTTCTTACTTACCAAAAATTCATCTCGAATGAAATATTTTGCTCTGATCACTTCTGGGTCATCACCAGATTCTGTTATAGCATCACCTGTAAATTAAAACAAGAAAATAAATTATTGAAATTTCCATTTTGTTCCGGGCTTTCGATTAAAAAAATAATACAATGTCCGATTTCCACTCCGCATAAAGAAATACAATTTTTGTCATTTCAGTGTCAAGTGGGAATTTGACATGGTAATTTTTTAGTTTAGCACAAAATAAAGTCAAATTAATTAAAAGAATTAAAAATTTTAATCTATTAAATATTGTTATATTGCGATTATACTGACATCGACTGACGACGAAGTAGAGAGGAGAGTTTAAACCCTGGAAGTGCTTGTACATATATAAATACAGTGCCGTACAAAAGTATTGACACAGAGAATTTTTCTCAATGTATGCAAAGTTTTTTGTTCTAATTTCTTTTCGCTAATTTGTTATAAAAATATAGTTCATACCACAGCAAGGAACATAAAAATAAAATCTCTAAACTATTTGCAAAACTCAATAATATTCAATAAATTTGCATACTAATTAGCAACTTTCTAATAAGATTTTTTAGAAAAATTCAAAGTATGCAGTTTTATAGCCCATTAAATTGTAGTATAACAAAGTGCAAAGTGCTAAATAATCCCATTGATTTTTAGCAAGTTTTTTTCCTGACGCTGTTATTATTTTCATCCATAGAAAAAAAATTGTCGGACATTGGAGTTACAGGAAAAATGATTCCGTACTCCAAAAAATACGCTTGAATTGATATGAAAAGTAATATATGTATGTATCTATGTGGGTATATGAATAACGACCGCTTAAAATCGATTTCAAAGTTCTACTTTCGCTGTAGAAATTTTAGGTCTACGTTATGTAGTTTGACTATTGTCAATTAAATCGAATGCTTTGTATTGCATGCGCTCCACGTTTTTCATTTTCAATTTCATAGATTGTTTATAATGACTTTTGCTAAAATTTCAAAATCAAAAGTTATCAAAACAAATTCTATGGGACTGAGAAATATTATTTTCTACTTTTTAGTCCATTTATAAAAGCGTTGTATATTAAAAAGTTTTTTTTTATATTATTTATTATTTTATATCTTTTGAACCATGAAAAAGTATCTGTGAAGTGCAGAAGGAAAGCGTTTTGAACGAAAAATTCAATCAGACAAATTTCAGAAAAAAACAGGCGAAAACTTATCCTTTTCATCACCATTTTCGGTACTTTGCTGTACATACGTTTCTGCCGCACACTTTAGTGGGATCATTAAAGTATCCGGAAATGGAATCGGTAAACGGACAAAAATCCGGTTATCATAGACTTATTTTTCGTTTTCGGATTTTTTGATGGCTGGGTGTAAAGCGATCACTGTTTGAAAAAATGCTTTTTTTGTTCGCGTACTTTTTGGCTGCTACTCACTTTTTACTCTCACCGCAGAGAGTAATTTTGCTGTTTGACATTTTTGTTACTGATAGTAAAAAGCGAGTAACAACGAAACCAGTGATCGCTAGAGATATGAGCCATATAACAGTAGTAAGAGTTTTTTTCTTTGAATTTTGAATTGTGTCGTTATTGCAGAGTACCATCGATATGTACTTTTGAGAAATGTTACTTCAGTTGAATTTCGTATGTAAGGGAATATGTATATATTCAGCGTCAAATCGACCTTCGTGGAAATGCGAACCTGAGCGCGAACCAGAGCACGAACCAACTAAGGTACAACATTTTTTATGATTTTTTTTTTACCTTTTAGGGCACAAAAATATTTTTGTCCTTTATTTTATTTTTTATTTTTATTTTTATTTTATATATTTTAATATTTTTGAAAGCCCAATCGCCTTAGGGAATAACAGAAATTACCGCAAATGGTTGTTACTTGTTAAAATTGAAATTATGTAAGGTGAGCAAAAGATTAATCATAAAAATTTACGATAGTTTTTAATATTTTGGACCTAAAATCTTTTTCTTAAGTATAGCTTTATTTTTAAAGCTTTTATGTATTTCCAAGTACCTGTTTCGGCAATTGAGTGGTTTATGTGAACCTATGTTAAGCTGGATTTCCATTGAGCGTAAAGTGACAAACATTTTCTTTTTTACAAAGACGGAAATTAAAAAAAATTGTCATTAAGTTCGTCTCCACAAGGCGTTTTGCAAATGCATTTTTTTGGAAATGCGGCGTTAGAATAGACTTTGAATATGTCAGTGTAAACTCAAAATAAAGTCAGTTTTTGTTTTAAAATCTTATTTGGCAGCTGATTTACAAGTGCTTCTAATATAATCTAACAAATTAAACATCGGCGGCTTCAACAGTAGACAACTAACTCACATTCGGTGATTAACTTTACATTTTTAACCAACTTCATTTTAACCGAGGAGCTTATCAATTCGTCGGAATATGTGTGTGTGGCGTTAGAATAGACTTTGAATATGTCAGTGTAAACTCAAAATAAGTTGTCAGTTTTTTTTAAATCTTATTTGGCAGCTGATTTACAAGTGCTTCTAATATAATCTAACAAATCAAACATCGGCCGCTTTCACAGTAGACAACTAACTCGCGTTCGGTGACTAACTTTACATTTTTAACCGACTTCAAAAAAGGAGGAGCTTATCAATTCGTCGGATTTTTTTTGTATGAATGTTACTTAATGCCCTCAATATCTATAGTTAACTACCGAATGAGAGTTATCACGTCTAAGTAATAATAAATGTTAACTGCACGCCCAATTAATATCTACCCAAACCACTGAAGCACAAACATAAATCATTTTTATTTGCTTATACTTACTTGGTGTTTGATACTTGTTAAATTCGGAAAAGTATTCCGAAAGTTTACTCTTTCCAGCTTTAATTTTTTCAGCTAACAAATCTTGCTTATTTAAAAATAAAATTACAGAAATTGTGCGTAACCATCTGCAAATATGAATAGTTTAAAATTAATCGAGATTAAAAAAGCGGATATTGCGCATAATATTTAATATGCAAATACTAAATACAATACAAATAAATATGCTGATGAGATGTACATATGATTTCCCCAAACTTTTCTGCAGCATATATAAATATAAAATAAACTGCAAACATGTATTTATTTCTTATTTTCTTTGGAGTCGTTTGAATGCATAAAAATAACTATATTTTTTATAGTAAAATTACGCCCTAACTTAACATCATTTTTTATCAAATGCAACATTTCTTTTAATTACCTGTTATTCCAAATGCTTTTGAATAAGTCCAATGATTCACGGAGACGATTTTGCGTTGGATCTTCTCGCAATACCATATTGTAGCTTGAACATGCAGTTACAAAAATTATAGCTGTAACATCATTGAAGCATTGAATCCATTTACGCCGTTCATCACGTTGGCCTCCAACATCGAACATGCTGCAAAATTAATTAATATTTATGCATGTTAAGTTATATGTAGATTATGTTGGGCATGAATATGCATATGCATAGGTATATACATATGTACATCGTTTTTTATGCAGGTACTTACTGGAAATTTACTTTATCCACTTGAAATCGTGTTTCGAAAATGCCAGAAGTCAAGACACGGCATCTTAAAATATCCTGCTCGCTTGGTGTATAATCTGGTTTCTTTATTATGCTTACCCGATCCAAAAAACTTGAAAGAAGGAGAAAATATAAAATAAAAATGTGGATTTAGATATATTTGGCAAGTTGCAAATGTTAAAATGGCAGGAAATGCGAAAATGGTAGGAATTTTCCATAATGAAGAAATTAAAAAAAATACTTTTTTTGCTGGAAAATTGATTGCAGTTTAAGACTAAACAATCAATATTCTAAGCGAACTCACTATTTTGCGCAGTCAATCAGTTGATATTCATTTGATCTTTCAAATGTTTGCAATACTCCTCGATCTTTCCATAATTCCTCTGTATGCTCATAAAATTCCGGAGGATAATTAAAATCGGGACCTGAAAGAAATTTTATAGGAAGTTAGTAAAAAGTTAGTACATATGTACGCTAGGGTGGAGTAATTTCTTCGGAGCAAAGTTTTCGTAGAAATTATATGAATTATTTCTAATTTAAAATTATACGATTAATTCTAAGCAAGGTTGGCGAACACACTTTAGACCAAAACTTACGTTTGACCATCCCAATTTTCAAAAGAAAAATCAGGAAATCAGTTTATGAAGAAAACACAAAATTTTGTAAATGAAAAATTAATTTTGTTCAGGAAATATTATGGTACATACACTGATTGTTCTTTTAAAAATTGGGAGGGTCAAACGTCATTTGTTGTATATACTTTGTTAACCATTTTTGCTTAGAATCGATCATAGAATTGGAATATGCCATACACTTTTTTTCGAAATTAAATTAATCCGCCCTAATGTACGTATGACTAAAGGTATATTGTAAATATTTTTTTTAATTTTTACTAAAATAAGGAACCATTTGAAAAAAAAGTTGTTTCTAGCATAACTTTTTAAGATCAGCCTAATTCTATGACATACATACAATTATTTATTTATACATACATAATACGTGGAGAGTAAATATTTAAAACGTTTCCTATGTAATCATTAAATTAAAAAATGAAAACTTTTGTTTGTGTTTTTAATACTACTTCAAAATATGACCTTCTTTTGAATAACTTTTGAAAGTCTAAAGCTTAAATTTTCACATAAGTAATTAAGTTCTATAAACGTACATACATATGTAATTATTAATTTAAGCAATAATTTAATTTAATATTCTTACTGGAAGCGTAATCCTGAATGTATTCAACCCTTGTCTCGTTCTCCTTTTTTTCCAAAGAAACAGGTGGATTCAGTGTGCTCATGGCACCAGTAATTGTCTAAAATAGAAAGTCAAATAATCAATTGAATTCTATAAAGTATGTGTACATATGCATATCTACATATTCGCACATGCACACACGTTTACACATTCATACATACATAGAAATATATGAAATTATGTTATGAATATGTTACAGTAATCGCTAGTAGTCTAAATTTATTATTACTTACCAGGATTGCATCGCGTATATTCTTCTTAATATCATCGACCTTTTGCTTCTTTTCTTGCTCGGAAAATCCATCAACATGCAAAATTCTCATTTGCTTTACAATAGTCGATTTTCCCGACTCACCAGCTCCTAGCAATAGTAGTCGATGGGTAGCTCGATATAGTTGCTTATCCTTTTGGAGCTGCTTTGATATTGCATCGCTTCGACGCTTTTGACTTTTGGAGTCTTCTGAATTTACATCCGTTTGTTTGGAGCTGGGTGACCCGAAGCAACCCATAGCCGTCCAAGGTGTCCACCAACACGCTGCTCTGTTCTCTTGCGCCCCGTCGGGAGACTCCGCCTCCCTATTTCCTCCGTTTTGAGCCAGTCTAATTAGCTCAAAGATCAAGAAGCGTTTTTAAGATATGTGCGTCGCTGCTGTTGCTGTGGTTCTTGTTTTGAGTGTTAAGTTTCCAAATACTTGTGCTTTAGTTGTGTGTTTGTTTGATTTATTTATTTTTGAACTCTCGTTTCTTTTATTTGGTTTTGTGTACAATGATGTGCGTGCAGTTCCCAACCTATTGCGCTTCTGTAAAGGATTCAACATGAAAATGCATAGCAATATTTGCACTGACGTGCCGTGTAATAGTAATTGATCAAATGGAATATAAATATACTTGGCATTAAACGATGGTATTAATATATCGGGGTATTCATCCATATATTGATCTACAATTATTGCATTTTGCAGATAAGGTAGAGAGTAAAATAAAATTAAATTAGAAAACTGAAAAAATAATCTGTTTTCAATAAAATATATATATATATATATATATATAATGTATGTGTAGTAATGAAGAAAAAGTTGAACTAGCTCCCACTTAATAAGTAGCAATAATATTGTTCCGATTTGAATGAATCAAATTAAATTATAGTTTAATTTTACTCTTAATATAAAAAAGTTTACCGTGAAATTAGGTGAATACCGAGATAAGTTCCCTGCGAACCAAAGTTCCCGAAATCCTAACGAAATCTTTAGGAGTATCTCATTTCTGTAACGATTTTTTTTTACGAATTATTAAAGTATGTGGTTGACACGAACTCGTAAAGAAATTTCTGTACGAAATATAAAGAAAATTCTTAAAAAATTCCATAAGAAATTCTTCACAAAGCAGCATTATTTTCATTGCTTTACCGATCTTCTTCCGAAATTTTATAAATGAATAAGTGTGCACAGTGAATATCGTTTTAGAAAATTCGGCAACAAATCGGAAGAGATCTTTACGAATTCCTTAAAATTTCTCTACAATTCAGAATACTCTGAACAAATGGTTTGCAGGGTTTACATGTATGTACATATGTAAATACATACATGTGTATGTAACCAGCAAACAATTTTTTCAGAGTATTCTGAATTGTAGAGAAATTTGAAAGAATTCGTAAAAATCTCTTCCGATTTTTTGCCCAATTTTCTAAAATAAAATAAACTGTGCAAACTTTGATTCTTTTACGAAATTTCGGAAGAAAATCGGTAAAGCAATGAAAATAGTGCTGCTATGTGAAGAATTTCTTTCGGAAGTTTTTCAGAATTTTCTTTATTTTTCGTAAAGAAATTTTCTTACGAGTTCGTGTCAACCACTTCATATGTTTCTTTGAAGATTCGTAAAAAAACCGTTAAAGCTAACGGATTAACTCGACTTAATTCGGATCAACTGCAGTTAATTCCCGAGTTAATCCGGATCAACGCAGCCGTCTGTTTATGCTCTTACAGTAATGAGATACTCCTAAAGATTTCGGGAACTTTGGTTTGCAGGGTATATGCAAAGTTTATCCTCTTTCCTACTGTTTTAGAACATTGTCAATCATTCTAAATTTTTAATTAGACCAATTTTATATTTTTATCACGCACTATACATATATGTATGTACATATGTATGGATGTCCGCATTTAGCTGTGTGTACATCTACATACATACATAAGTGATTATGCACACATAATTTATTTATACATAATATTAACCTGGCTTTGAAATTTTGATATCAGCTGTGACTGTCATTCACTATACTACTTAATTTACATCTCTTTATTTAGTATATCAAACCAAAAAACTTCCCACTTCATAATCTCTACCTCCTGCTCATCCCTGCTAAATGTTGTTTTTTTCTGCTCACTACTGTATATAAAAAAATCTATGTCTGCGCCGCAGCATACTTTTGGAATATTCATACCTACATACATATATACATACATATGTATACTTTTGTTTTGCATATATGTTTTTAGAACCTTAGAAAAGTGATGATTACGACCAATATACTTTTCGGAAAATGTATTTTTACACTTTAAATTAAACATTTTTGACTCAACAAGTTTTTTCACCCTTTTTCGCATGAATAAAAGTATAATATAACGCGACTAGGATGAAGCTAATGAATTTTATATCGAGGAACACTGTCTCACATCAATAGTATATGTATGCATGTACATAGGTATGTATGTATGTATATAAAAAAGTGATCTGCTCATATTGTACTTTCTTTGGATACCTAAAATATGTAGTTTTAGAAAAGATGTCACATTCATTAAATCCATTCGCTACAGAACTATGTATGTATTCACGCATTAAAAAAATATATATATATTTATAAAATTAGAGTACGACTCCCGTGAATAGGTTTTTTTTTGCACAAATGCGGAAAATCTAGGCGTGGTATGCAAAAATTCACCCTCGAGCAAGTTTCGAGTATATCCCAATGAAAAAATGAACATACGGTTTATATTTTTTAACAATCGCGCATGTAATATGCACATTGCAAAACACTTTTTTCCATTTATATAGGAGTTATTACCGACATTGTCCATTTTTATGTATCGTATAAGAAAAAATATACGCGAATATGTAGCACACAAGCGTTCATACATACAATTATGTGTATTTCCAGCCAACGAACGCTTTGTGCATTTACTTTATGTTACATTACGAAATGTGGTTTTCACTTTTTTATAGCTTTTTAGCTAAAATATACTTAAAACTGATTTTTATCAGTATAATTTTATCACTTTTAAGAACTCACTTTGCACTATTTTAGTGATGTGCGATACTTGATTATCGAAAAGCTATCACTATTCAAGTATTTACTCCAATTGGGATACAGTGCTGCCATATCAAAGAAGAAATAATTGGGACCCTACCCGATTCCGGTAGCGCATTTTGGTTCTGAACCGATTCCGGTAGCGCATTTTGTCCTAGTTTCGGTATTAATTCAGAATTTTTTTTTCAGAAATTTTATACCAATTTCTTTACTACTTCTTGTCAACCGCTTCATATATTTTTCTTTAATGATTCGTAAAAAAAATATGAACAAACTTACGATGCTTTAAAAAGATTTCGGAAGCATTTGTTTGCAGGATATGTATTTACGTGTATGTGTATGTATACGCGGATATGTAAAAGCACAGTTAGTCAGCGACGTAGCGTAAACGTAGGTTGGCGTACGTAGCAGCATATCAAATTTACTGTTGATAGAGAGAGAGAGAAACAATGGCAACGTCACCGCCATGCGGTGGTGAGTTTTCGCTAACACGCGAATCCCATAAGGTAGATCGTGTCTGCGTCAACCTACGTCTACGTTACGTCGTTGACTGTTTGAGCTTTAATAGGGCTTTCGCATGCGGCGATTTCACCCTATTCAGACGAGGCTATTTTTGGTTCAACACGAATTGTTATTTAAATTATTGAAAATGAATTTAAATCGCAAAATTTTATGAATCGGCGTAAATTTGGTAAGCCAAGCGTTGGTAAAGTGCTTTTAGCGAAGCTGAAAGATAAAATAAAAGTAAAAAAGTAAAAAAGAAAAAAGTATGTATACAGAATGTAAACAAACACAGGGTTGCAAGGAAAAAAAGTTGAACGAGCTCAAAGTTGGCTGGCGACCAAATGGCTGGTTTCACAAATTTGAAATTTGAAATTTTCCCTCTATTGCCCATTTTGTTGAGTACGGGAATGATTTCTGGGCTGTTTTGAGCACTAGCGGGATCCCGCGTTGCGTATGGGAAAGAACCTGCTGTTATGCAGAGAGTCATTCTTTGTCTCAGAGATATTTTTTACTACTTTTTACATTTGTGTATAAAATAACAAAAACAATAAGAAACAACTTGATAAAATCAAACGAAATAAGGATTGCTAGCATTAATTGTATTCTACATATGTACTACTTTGTATACAACTGCAACAAAAATGTACCATTCTGCTACTAAAAGGAGAAATAGTATGAAAAATACTCCATTTCGCTACTAAAAGGAACAAATAGCAAATTCTATTCACAAGCCAACCCTCTTTTGATCAGTGATTCGGTCTCAGCCGGCTGGTCAAATTTGAAAGGATTGGTCATGCGGTTCAGTGTTCTCGCTCGCTCTCTTGGTTCTTATCAGAATTGATTCAGCGGTAGTAAAAATTAGTATTCGGCAAATTTTGCCAATTATGAGGACAGTTCTGAAAATCCTACGATTTGAAATCAATGTGATTTGTAGAATACTTTTGACTATTTGTAATTAAAGTAATAAATATTTAAAATGGAAACTGCTAAAAACACATAATTTACGTTGTTGTTGTTGTAACAGCATACAATCTTCCAAAAGAGGTCTTATCCACCGATTTAGTGCCAAATTTTTTACTTTTTGTTGAAAAATCTCCAAAATAAGTTTTCTAGATCCTACCGATTTCATATCGTACTATTTGCAGAACATGCCTGCATATTTTATAGAGCAGTCCCGGCAGGTGACATTCGGCTAACTTATACAAACTTTGAAACGAAAATTTTGAAATAAGATAGTTTGGAATTTTTCTTTTCTCCCTTATTAATAATCATAGCGCCCACAATTTTGACTCTGGAAATTGTTTTTTTAGTTATGTACTTCTAATAGACTGTATTATTACGGTTTCAAAGGATGTACATGATTCCATAAGTACAATATTTTATATGGGCATTTCCAGGGGAAGGTCTTTATAGTCAAAAATTAAAAGTGATATATCTATGTTGCAGAAAATTTGGCATCCTTCGTTCCCACCACGAACCCGACATGAAAAAAATCACAATAACTAAATTTTTGTCACCAAAAATACACAAAAATGCGATTTCTTTATCAAAGGTTGACTTTAAATCGACTTTTTTTTTTTAAATTGTGCAATTTTGTGCAAAGTCGCACTATTGGCCCTATTGGACAGATGATCGATAAAAGATTCCTGTATAGATCCGATTTATACACGCTGACAAGCAATTTATATCCTTATATGAAAAAAGTGAAATCGCATTTTTTTTTTCAAATTTAAAGGAGCGCACTTGGCATGCAAGAATGACGTTTAAAATTGTAAAATGATGTATTTACTTAAGTTTACAATGTGTAAAACGAAAAGTATACCCAGACTGTAATCTCGTAAGGAAATGAGACAAATACGACCACTGATTGATAAAGGCCGGACAATTGACGATTATCGTTCGTCAAAACAGACATGTTTGTACAAGCTCAACATTCTTCTACCTTACTTTCGAACAACTGGGGACCGATTTTCTATTATATCAGACATCCATACGCACATATATCGTACCTGAACTTTTTTTTACCAACTTCGATTTTTGATATTCCTTCTCCTTGATCGCCCAAATTACGTACTGTGCGACGAAACAAAAAAAAAAAAAACATATTTGTATCTGGCTAAGGACCGTTTTTTAGACAAAATTTCGTGATTTATATGCGGTTGCATCAACAATAACAAATCCATATAAAAAATTCAGATGAAAACCCCGCTTTCCCAACAACGATTCATCTATGCTACCAGAACAAACTCGTTTATATCCGTGACAGGGTTGTTTAGCAGATGGATTACCCAAACATATCGTCTTGATGCTAACAAAGAGTTCTTTGTTAGTCACAGCATTACTAACTAGATGTTCATTTTATAATTAAAAGCGTACAAACACATGGTTTGACATGGCATTTTTTTACACTTTACCAAGCTGATATGCAGTAAAAGTACATAATAAAAGTGAACAAAAAATGCTTTGAAATTATAATTTACTCTTGATGCTGATTTTAAATTCAATTTACAATTGTTCTAAGCAAAATCATCTACATTTACAAACTACAAACTATAAGTAATACCATTGTACACAAATACAAAGGTCAATAGGATACAAATATACCATAGGATATAACGAAATCTGCAATACAAAAAAAATTTACTAGCATCAGTGCCTTTTTTCTTTCCGGCACATTTGAGAACAATAGATTTACATTTGTCGCATGCATTTAAATAACATACATACATTTTACATTCATTAGTATAAATATTTAAACTTTATTACCTAAGGGTTTTTTTGACAATACTACTACAATGTCTACTAGCCAATAAAATGATTGCCTTAAATCGCCTTCACATAGATAAGGTGCTTTAGTCCAAGCTTCAATACGGAAACCCATTTGATCTAGTAATTCAAAAAATGCAACTGCCTCTGCTTCGAAACTCAATTGCTGAGAACGTTCTGGCCAATGTTTTAGTAGAGGACGTAGTGGCATGTGGGATGAATTCATTTCCACATAATGTACATAGGGTAAAACCAGTGCCAATAAAACACGTCCATTTGGGGCTAACGCTTTATAAATTTCTTCCAAAAGATCTATTGGATCGATGCATCGGTCCAGCACGTTCAAGCATGATATCAATTGGACATTTTGTACCTCACTTATCCGTTCAAGAATACTAAAGTTTCTATTTTTTAAACGCTCACGCATTGTCCAACTGGTTTCTGTGGCAAATGTATGAATTTTGCTATTTGGATGTAAATCCTGAATCGATCTTAGCAAACGTATAGTAATTTCACCATCTCCGGCGCCAATATCTAAGCAGTGTATCTGTAAAAGCTTAATTTTTTAAATATTGGATAAAGATAGGTTAACAGTGTTATAATTACAGTATCATATGATTTGAAGTCAAAACCACCACATTTAAGCAGTTTTCCAAATTGTTGTTCCGATAGTATAAACATAGAACCACGATTTAGATATCCATTAATATCAGTCTGCGTCATAAAAAATTGTAAAACTACGCGAGCTACAGCATGCCAGATGTGAAGCCAAATATTTGTTGATAGTACTTTGGCACGTTCTAGCCAACGCGTTGTCGATTCGTCTGGCTGGAGCAATGGTACAAACTTGGTTTGGAATTTGGGAGGTAGTTCATGATTGGTTGTATACCACTGAAAATACATATACTAGTTAGTACAATAAATAACACACTTAATTTAATTATCAAATCGTTGGAATATTTTTTTTAACGGTTACACTTAAATTTTTTTATGAGAATTGAAGTCGGATTTGCTTTTTGCTTCAAAATTACTAGTTTTATCTCGGACTTTTTTATAAAAATAATTATGCTATCTCATTCTTACAAGACATGTAGTATCTGCACTTCTCACAAAAATGAGATTCTGATATAAAAATCCACCTAAGGCATAACTAAAAAACTTGTACAAGTTGGTACCAATTCCACATGGTGTTCGTTTGGCCAATAAACTAGTAAAACGTACATGGAGAGAGCACAAATGTTTTCCCAACAAGAATTTGCAAGCAGGATTGTGGCACATGGTTGCATTTTTGTCAACAATAATTGGAATTTTATGTTACCAGGCTGGTTTGATCTATGTGATTTGTGCGAATAAAACTACCTTATTTCACTTTCTGGCCCAACATTTCGCTAAAACATTTTAAGCTTTTTCAGGGGCAAGAGCCCAGCCCCTAATATATTTTATAAATTCATTCCAGGAATTACCGTTGATTTTTGGCAATTTTTTTTCACGCAGTCTTACATACATACAAACTTTTTTTTTCGAAAATACTATATATGGAAAAAATGCAAACTACCTTCAACAAAAAAAAAAGTTCTCAGAAATCAACGCGATTTTTAACTAACTCCGAACTTAACATTTTTTTACTAGAATATAATGGGCTTCAAAATTGCATTCTCAAAAAAATTCTAAAAAATCTGATTAAAAAGTTGAAAGTTTTGATGAAAATTTGCTGAATTTTCGCGAGTTTTGCACAAAGTTTAGGAGTTATATTTTTATGTTTTTTGTTGTAGAATAAACCATATTTTTATACAAAGCTAGCGGAAAAATATTAGAATGAAAATTTTTGCATATATTGTGAAAAACTTATTTTTAGAATAGTCTTGTAAAAATGAACAAGCATAATTACTTTTCCAAAGAAAAGCCCTTAAATTTTGCCGAGATGTAAAAAATGAATTTACCTATAGAAATGAAATAAACGCTGCGTTTCTTTATACATTCCAGATAATCACATTTCACAGCCAGAATAAACAGAATGCGTTTGAAATATACGTTAACATATCATCAGAAACGTTCGT
>NW_023460993.1:16009-30060 GCF_013731165.1 Rhagoletis pomonella | reverse complement strand
ATGTTGGTCGGAACTGGGCTCGAACCCTCACCCTGCGGAATGGTAGTACGCACTTCTAACCACTACACCACAGCGATCGCTTAATTCATTTTAATCATTAATCGCGACTAACCATTTATTCGTTAATTTTTAATCATTCATAGTCTAACATTTTGTCGACAATACTCGCATAAGATAGTCCCAAATTTTCACAAAAGAGAAAAGTGATTTTCTTTAAAAGTTTTGAATTGACTAATTCGGAATTTACTTATAGAATAGGCTATTCATGAAGTCTGGGTAATGAAATAAAAATTTTTCTATTATATGTTCCATATATATTAGGAGACTTTTATTCTTTAATTTATTTTTTGCACATAAACTTGTATCTGGAACTTCTTTTTACAAAAAGTGAGGATGTCAAAATTTTAATAGATATCGGATGTACGTCAATTTTCTAAAAAGATCTCTTAATAGGTTAGTTCATGAAAATTATTCCAAACGAAAACTTAAAACTGATAAAAAAATCTTAACTAAATTTAACTAATTTATATTAGAAGTTTTAAGTTTATCCCACTGTAAGTGTGAAATCAGTTGCTATGTGTTTCCATGATACAAAAAACAAGCTGACAATTAAGCATATTGTAAAATTTCATGCAGTATCTAAAATCATTCAAATTTTATTATTAATTTTTCGTTTGTTTAAAAACATTTTATTCTTAGAATCGAAATTTTACCAAGCAAAATATCTTTAGTTTTTTAAATAAATGAGGCTAACGCTCAATAAGTTGATAATTGTTGTTCTCATTTGAAATAATCAACAATAAACATTAAAAATTAAATAATTTAAGTATTTTGTGAACTAGTAACTTTTTCAGAGACTTTGGAAAAAAATATATTTTCGCGTTTTTGAGAAATTGCATTTCAAACTTCAAACGCGATTTCCCATTGACATACGACAACCTTTTACCCAGGCGGCGATATGGCGGTGTTAAGTGTCGTAATGTGTTAAAGTCTTAAAATTTTTAAACGTAAAATAACACCTAATACTTTTCTAGGCGTTTTTTAACATAACCAAAATGTTTTTAAACTAGTAGGAAATATATAATTGGCTCTTATTATACCCAACGAATCTTTCAAATCGCTTTTAACCGTTACTTTATATTGAATAAATTTAAGCCTTTAAGACATTACGACGTCTAACACGAATTGTGAATCCCCTAAATATTCATTAAATTACACATCAAAATTTGTAATTTCAGTGTTGGAATTATATCAGAAACAATCGCACCCGATATAGAAAACTCTAATAGTTCTGGCTAGTTACATTGTGAAATAATCACACTGAGAAAAAGGATTAGTTTCGACAACTAAAGATATTTAGTTCCCGAATTTTGACAATATTTGGGAACTGTGACCAAGGATTGGGAACTATTACCATGGGTTGGTAATTATAACTAAATATATTAAAGCTTCTAATATTCATCTAGGTTGTACCAAATCGTTAATTTAGTTGAAGGGTTTGGTAAATACTAATAAATATTTTTTTGAAGCATATTTCTACAAATTCCATTCAACTTAAAGTATGGTTCATAAAAGGATGCCATTAAGCTCTGCTAATACAGATAAGCTTTCTTTGAACACATGGATTAGTCATAGTTACCAAATCTTAGTTGATCGATTTGGTTTGAGAGCGGAATATATTCATGCTTATGAGCACCCCCTAAATAATGATCAGCGCTCTCTGAGCTCATGTGTGTTTCACATACGAAGAGCGCCAGCTAAGCAAAGCACACAGTCCCACTTATTGAATCGTTTCAATGCGCTAGTATGCCGACCATTGCATAAAAACGATTCAATGAATGAGACTGTGTGCGTGGAAATCATTGCTCCGCTACCGCTGTTCGTATACGGGTGAAACACGCGTGTGGTTACAGAGCGCTCAGTAAGCTATGGCATGTCGATCACTGCGCTGGGTAGAGAAAGAAAAGTGTGTGCCATGACAAGCCCAGGCTTGTTTGTCTCAGTTTCAGTTTTGCCATCGCCGCGAGTTGTTTCGGTGCGGGTCAGAGAACAGCTTTGAGTATGATCGAGCCTTTTTGATCACACTCACTAAAAATCAAGCACAAGCGAACGCCACACTCGGCTACTATGTGTTCGATCGAGATGCATACCCGACAGCTGCTTTGGTTACGAACGAGTCTGTTCGATCACCCTCGCTATAAATTGAGCACAAGCGAACACCACACTCGGACACCCGCAGCTAACCCGAAAATTTGTGTAACAATGAAACGGACACCCGAACATTGCGATAAAATGCAGGACAACAAAGAAATTTACGCTGAAGGTAACTGGCCCCAATATGTTCCCACAAAGCATACGAAAATGTTGTTGCTTTGTGCTTGTGCATACGCAATGAAAAAATTAGAAGCGAAGTAGACAAAAATGTTTTTGCATCTATTTCGTATAGTTTCGCGTGGAAAGCTGTGTGTGTATATATTAGAACACAGCCTAAAACTATGTAGGTACATAAGTACTTTTACAAAAAATAAATGTGCACCGAGTGTATAGGGCTTGGGCATTGCCGATCTACACACATTTATACCTAAATGGATGTAGGCGTCGTGATGTCGCATTTTGTATGAGCAAAAATATAAGAAATGGTTAAATGTACACTTAAACAAACTACCGAAAAATTCAACCTTCTCTTTGCCCTCTACGCACAAAAACTAAGAACACCGCGATGAGAAGGCGACATTTTTTGTAGAAACAAAAACGTCATAAGCCAATCAAGAAAATTTTGTGCACACTCGGGTTGAAACTCGAACACCCGGGTATATTGAGCTGCAAAGCACCCGAACCCAATCAAGTATGTATGAAAAGCAATCGGGTGTTGTGGCCAACATGTTCGTCTTGAGCTCAGTCGATAACGAACAATACTTCTGCTCGTATACAGAGAACGATGCCAAACGGGTTTTGTTAGATGATCGAGTATACACGAAAATCATGCACCCGCTGCAGATGTCTGGTGCGGGTATGGTTATTTAAAAATATAAAGTTTGATGCCAACCGGCGTTTCTCAGTGGATATATAATTCATGTGAATTATAATTAGAAAGTATCTATTTAGCCAAGGAAAAAGCAAAGCAGTATACTTAAACCAGCACTTCCAGCAGATATTGACCTGGGTTTTCGCACGACTATTCCTGTTAAATCGTTTCTTTTTAGGAAATTTTTACCACCATATACATATGTATTATTTACACTAGTAACTATTTATGTAAATTATGTTTGTATTTTTTATGCTTAATATATGCAAATAAAAGAAGTAAACACAACAACCATCGAGTAAATTTTTATTTGTGTCAAACTGAAACTTTTTTCCAATAATAAACGGTTAGCTGATTCACGTCTACAGCAAGTTCATAAAATTAATTGAAAACTTGTATCAACCAAAGCATTGTTTATATTTGCTCAACAATGATTTTATTCAACTAACAATATTGTCCACTCAAGGTAGTCGTTTTGTAATTATTAACAAATATACATTTGTCCCAACTAGAAGGCTCAAGTAAATTGCAGACTTTCGTGAACTAGATATTTATTTCGCCATATCCAACTATGCCACTTGGTCACTATAACCAAATCTTGGTTATTATAACTAAACCTTTTTCTGAGTGCAGATGGCATAAAGACACTAAATATTTTTTAAAATATGTTCACTAATAATTTTATTAACCTAAATGTAAAGTTTTTGCGAAGTGTTTATCGAATTTAATGTAAAATTTAAACATTTTCAATATAAGATATTAACTATTTTTAAAAGGTAGATGTTAATACAACTGTTTTATATATAATCCCAAATTTATGATATAAAATCCCCTCTACCAAAAAACTTAAATTGGGTAACACCGCTTCGAATTTTTACAATTGAGCAATTGTCAAAAATCTGCCGTTTTATCAAAAAGTTATTTACCAGGGTGTCTTTGAACTAATGATTGGTACTGAATTAAAGAATGCACACACATAAAAGATTGCAGGCTTTTCAATACTGTTTCAGTGTTAAACCTTTTTTGATTTGGCATTGGTTTTTTCAATCTTGCTATGAATATGTTAATGTGTGAATTCATAACTGCTTTGAGTGAATGGAAAATTTAAAAATTATAAACCTCAATCTTAAGCGAGGAATAAGTAATGAAAGCTGAATAGAAAAAAATTGAAAATGATTTCACACTTATGTACACAGCTCTGAAGGAAACCCCTGAGAATGAACTAGATTTTAATTGAAAATTCTTTAAAATAAACAAAGTGGCCCACAATATCACTTTAAAATGGCGTGCTATATATATATGACCGATAATGTATATGTAGTGAAAACACTCTACTCTGACCACAATGAGTCGTGCAGAGTAAAATAAGCCAATATATTTTATGGCATAGTCGCACTGTAACCTGGGTATACATATTTGACTTTATCCCGAGTTTCGCGACGAGAAAGTTTTGTTTTGACAGCTGTTTATTTATTGGTTATAAATAAATATTTGTGTAAACAAATATTTTTGATCAAAGTTAAGCAGTAGTATTGGGGTGCGTGTATTAAAATGTGTCCACTGGTTATACATTTTTTTTTTAATGGAGTTTTCTGAATTCGCAAAAAATAATAAATAAATCTACGGTATTACTTTCACTCTTAAAGATCGAATTACTTTTGCTGACTTCCTTATGCTATAGTACATAAACATACATATGTATATCGTATGTATGCTATATTCACTTTTATAATATCTACTAACGTATGTGGAATAATATACGAACTGATGCAGTAAAAAGAAACAACTATACTTTCGGATGCAACAAATATTGTTTTTCTACTCACATAGATATCGTCGAAATTTCCAAGAAAAATTTTTATGGAAAATACTCATGTTCATAACGATTGGCCTGTTTAAGTTTTCAGGCATATTGCGGAGGGCTTTTTTAAAAATAATATTTTGGTACTTTATTGTGCCAGTTTGAGTTATTATTTTTTTAACCACTTAGACGATAAACCGTTCAAAGTTATATTTAGGTGTCTATCCCTAATAGTCTCTAATGTTTTTTTGCCTAATTTGTACTTTATTGTCATTTTGCGCTGTGATTTCGCAGAGAGATCAAGCAATTTATGATTCTTGTTACGGTCTCATTTCTTCTTCATTATTTCAGCATTATAATGTAGACTTGTTATCAGCTAATTAAGTCATCAACATTTTGATCAATTTTGGTTATTTTTCTTTTGTTTATTTAATGTTTATTATGTTTCCATAAAAGTTTAGCTCATCATGTAATAAACACCATATAAATCCACATTTCAAACTTTGTGCAAAAATTATAAAAAATTTGCAAAGTTCTTCTTTCTTTCGAGCACAAGTTGATTTTATTTAGACCAAGTTCTTTAATATTATTTTTTTTTGGTCCATTGACATTACTAAGAGCATGTTCTCAGGATGAACAAAACATACGTTGCGTTGCATAAAAGGATCTAAAATTTGGAGAAGATTTTCTGTCAAATACCTGGATGTTTCAATAGCTTTAAACACATGATTTGGACCGTCTGTAGAAGAACTATCACTTTTTATTGCAAACCATATGGGCATGTTGTAACACTTTAAGTATGAACTTGACTATCTCTTTGAGTTCATTGAAAAAATTCACTCCCAAACCAAAAATCGGACAGAAAAATGTTTTCCTGATAGTACGTTTCATTGAGGCTTGCATCATTAACCTGTACTATAACGCAAAATGAAACAAGTCAATACACCGTTATTGTTGCTCACTGAAATAAAAAAGTACATATGTAGTTCTTAAGCTAAAAACTCTTACCTTTTAACAACAAATAAAGTGTCACTGCTCGTTAAAATAAATTAATCTCCCCTAAGTATTAATAGTGTTTTTCTGCTGTGCACTTAGTGATATAATACAATCTAAATTACTTTTATAGTGGCTCTCATGAACTAAAACTAAGCAATTGCTTTTTCGTAAAACTTCAGACCTTTTACTCGATTTGTTCAAATAAATTTAAGTTAAAGGTCTGAAAAAGGAAAATCTGAATCTCTTCCACCTTTGCGGTACTTATTTACTTATTTAGCACATATGTATGTACATACATATAGGTACATATATGTATGGAGGTATGTATTTTCCATCAGGCAGTGACTAATCATATTTATGGCAGCAAATTAATTTCCCGTACATATGTACGCTTGTCGCTCGTTACAATGTGGCTCATATTTGAGCCAGCCGGAGAGGAGAGAATTACATTAAACATCTCGTTGCAAACTACATTTTCTCTATGAGTTCACTCATTTGAAACTAAGATTTTATAAATTGCTTTGCGATTTCATTTCATTTTTTAATTCCCAAATACACTCTGTAGCAAAATTAAAAATTCAAAACATTTCTACTTTTTTTTGCGTTTAAGAGGATATATTTTTATTTGTGCCTTTAAATAACACTATTATACAGTATTTTATTATAAGCATGTGGAACATGAGTTTTCGTAGATTTTGAGATAGATTTATTTTATTAGATTTTTGTACAACAGTGTAATTTGCCGTAAATTAACGTAAATTTCCCGGTAAGCAGACAATTTTGCCGCGGTCTTCTTTTAAAAAATATCACATAGCCCGCTAACTTCGCGAAAACCTAGCGTATTTAAAATTACTAATAAAACCAGCTGGAGAAATGCTCCTGTACAGGAAATTGCGTACCTACCTTAAACTCGTCTGTGGATCCCTCAAATGAATTTTAATTTTGCCTTTTATCTGTTACACTCACTTCTTTTTCAGTACTTTCATTTGCAACGTTTCTAACTAACTTGTCTTTTAAATTGCATCTGTTATTTACAACATAAAAATGCAGAGTTCGTGGAGCTAATTTCAATTACATATATGGTACGACGATTGCATAGTTCTTTCACGAAAGCAATTTAAGTAAGAAATGATTTTAATTTTTTGAATTTTATATGGAAATTGACAGAAAATAAGAAATCATTTTTCATTTAAATTGCTGGTGAAACCAGCGGTAACTATACTTCCATTTACTACAATTTCATCATTACATTAAATAATATGTTTGATCGCTGAAATTAAATTAGATACACTCGGTTTACCAGGACGAATAAATAAAACCTTGTATTTAATTATTATGAGGCCGGAAAATGCAAGTGCAGACTTCTTACAGATAATTTTTCTTTAAATTCGTAATTTCCTTAGCACATACATACTAAATTAACTTCTCAACTTATGTCCAAAGTATTTTGAATATAAAGTAGTGCTAAAACTCTTATTCAGAAAACTTTTCACAAATGCACCACACGAATTGTCGATATAAACACGCGGCAGGGGCTGGTATTACTGATTAGTTTTTTTGTAGGTTTTCCGCTAGGGTTTCCCGAAGTTAGCGAGGCATGCGATATTTTTTACAATACGACTGCGGGATAATTACCCATGGCTAATTAGGCATTAGCTGGATTTGTTAATTAGTTTTTTTTGACGGTGGTGCGCTAGTTTTACCCGAAGTTAGCAGAACTTGTGATATTTTTCAAAATATGACCGCAGCAAAATTATCCGTGTCAAAAATAATTTACGGATAATTTATCCTACAGTTAATTTGGCGTTAAGAAGCAGTTTTAATGTTAGCTTCTGAGATGGAAAATGCAAGATGGTTCAAATTCAATGAGCAACTGTTCCTTGGACCCAGCTTTTGAAAGAATGGAAAAATGTGTGTGATTTTTTAAACATTTACTTGAACCATTCGATTGTATTATATCAGGTATGTTTCGAAGATGATATCAGTTATGTGGCCGCCGCCATTAAGTATTACCATTTGGCTGCGTTTTATGAAATTTTCTTGCAACACTTTTTGCGATAAGTTCTGAATTTTTTGACGGATGTTCTTCTTAAAGACGTTTGCAGACTGTGGCTTATTCACAAAAAACCATTACTTAAAACCAAAATTCATCCAATTGTAACATTAGGAACTCTGCAGCAAATGTTTGGCCTGTGTTGTTCTGAAAAAAAAAAATGAACCGAAAACACCTGCAGAGTAAACACCACCCTCTTCATGAATAATATGGAGATATACTCAGTGCTTTAGAAGCGAAATTTTTGTTTGTTCACGTTTCCACAAAAAACGAAATGTGCCACGTCACTTAAAAAGACAAGTAATTTGGCACTGTGTTATTAAGATTTTTGTACATCTTCAAATCTTTATTCAAAATGCAATGCAAAGACGAACGGTAAACGGCAAAACGAGCGGTTCGATATTTTTCACTGTACGATGAATTTCTTATTGATCCAGTCTCTTAACATCGAGTAGCTAAACGGCGGATTGGTTTGTGCAGGAGGCGCTGGTCGAGAAGAAAGACTACAACGAAATTCACGCTGTCCCACACACGAATTCTGTAAAAAAAAAAAAAACAAGCACAACCATTCTTGAGAAGCTTGATAGCTACGGTGACCAGACTTCTGTGGCCAAAACTCAGGACATTTCTAAACATTAAATTTTGTTGTTAGATTAAAAAGGCTTAGTGCAGATTTATTTAAAACAAAACAAAGAGAAAACAAATTTGCAAATGTTTATTATTTTTTTTATAAAAATATAACATATTATCTAAAAAAACATGCAAATATGAATGAATTTGAATAAATGTTCATCACAATTTGAAACATTTTAATCAGACTTTCGAGAATTGTTTTGAGAAAGTATGAAGTTTTGTAAACCATTTCTATAATTTTAGTAAAATAAAGTGCAAATTGGAAGAAGCTTGGACTTACCTTAGATTTTTGGCAATTTTTTTTTGCGCATTTTTTCTATACATAGTAGGGGTATTCTCTAAATCTAGTAAAACCATTGGATTGCATAACTTGCAAACACATAACAACAAAACACATAGGAAACAACATTTCCTATCGCTGCAAAATATGCAACGTCGAAACCCATGTATATCTTTTGCAAAATAGCATAGCAAGATAAATGCGACCCTGTGCTAGTGGTTTTGTTGTTGAAATTGCTGCATATTTCTCTCATTCCCCTCATCTGGCTCACTTCATTGTTTTTTTTTTTTTGCCGTCTCTTGTTATGGTATTTGATACATAATTTCGCAGCTTGCTACCACTTTGCAATGGGGTGCTCTCGTACTCTTCGAAATTTGGAATAGTATTTTTGCATTTCGTGCAATCCGTGCATCGTGCAAGACTTCGAGAATACCCCTAGTATGTTCAACAACACTTTTGTATGGAGAAAATTAGCAACACCTTCCACAAAATTTACCAAATATTAACGGTAAGTCCTAGCCAAAGAAAGCTGAAATGTCTCTTCCCTAATTATATTTTCGCCACTCTATCTACAGCATATGTTTTTCATATCCACGATTTTTTTGATGGTATTAGTATTACTTTTTATAATTTCATTAGTCATATTATTATATTGTTAATAAGGATGAATTGTCACCGTAAGTATAGCGCTCCGTGGTTTCTACACACAAGTTTTAGTTATGTTTACATGTCATAAATGAACCTAAATTCAATACCATTTTGAAAAGTTATTCCATCTTCCAATAGGGTAATTTTTTGGATATGCTTCTTATTTTCATTCAATTACCCTTGAATTCTTTATCTTTTTTGTGAAACTGGTACCCTATCTATATACTCAATGCAAATGATTTCAACGCAATGAATCTAAATTACAAACTCATCAATTTAAAGACTATCGATAGCTGAAAACAAGTTTCTTGGGGAACAGACTGAGTAACGTCTAATGGAGAAAATGTGTCCAATTCGCTTTATACAAATAAAAAAGGAAACAAATTTTACGAGTTGACATTGGTAGCATATGCACACATATTCCATTTTGAGTCTTCACACATACTTATGCACATGTGTCAAAGCGCGCATACGTATGTATACTTCACTACATATTAATATTAACATTGATTAATCACGTAGAGTAATTACGAAACTGATTATACTTTATATAAACGGTTAGCAATTACATTCCAATTAAATACAGGCAAAATACGAAATACGAATTAATATAATTTGCGAGATAACCTAGATTAATGCCTCTTAACTTTCCATAATCTGTAATTCTTGGTCAGAAATTTGAAAAACCTCTGACGCTATGTGAGAAGTATTTAATCAAAGACTCATATACTACCTATTAGCTTTATTATTTATGTTCAATATAAGTATGTACAAGATAACTTATGTTCATTTGAAAGGCTAATTATTACTCTTCAAAAGGTGTTTTCTTTAGCCGACAGACTTTACTTGCCGCGACAAAAGTAGATATCTTCTGTATATTTTTGGTTTGAGTAAGTATAATATCTTTTCGCTCACAGTTTTAACTGTATGTAAATTACAATTTTCTTTCTTCTTTCTCCCTGCTGAGGTCTAGAAAAAAGATGTCTGATGAGGAGATGTGGTGATCTCCGAAATAGCTGCTATAACTTCTACCGCTTAGACTTTGTTGCTTTTTCAATTTTTCCTAATAAACAATCGTGGTACAAAGCTCAATAAATAAAATAATAAATATTAAAAAAAATAAAATAAAATATCAAACATATTTAAGCTCTTGCGCCTGGAACCCATATTGTGATACATATTTCTACTTCCCAAATCTCATAATTCAAGTTGAATTAGGCTTTTTAAACAGCTCGCAACCCTCATACATGTGCTTAATAAAAACTTGTTATATACATAATTTAAAAAGGCCCCTCAAGCAAATGGAAACTCTTTAAACACCTAAAAAAATTCAAAGTGTTCAAACTCAAATTTTTTCACGCTACTTCGTTTGGCATGCATATTTAAGATATCATATAACTTGTGTATAATTTAATTTCACTTAACTTTTCAAATAGGTAGCAACCCTTTTCAAAATATTTTCAAACTGTAACCTTCTTAAACCTCTTTTGTGTGCCACCAATATTGCGATACATATTTAAATTACCTAATTTCTTTAATTCAAGTTGAATTTGATTTTTTAAATAATTGGCAACCCTTCCAGGTGCCATTTATAAATAACGTATTTTCAAAACCATTTCGATTGATAGCCATATTGTAATAGTTCATTTAACTTGATAAATAATTTGAATTGAACTTAATATTTTAACGTTTGTTAGATAAATATAAGATATTTTAAATGTTCAAACAAAATATTCCTTTAGAATCTTTCGTTTCAAAAATTCATATAACTTGTGTATAATTAAATTAAATTCTACTTTTCAAAGAGCTGGCAATCCTCTTCACAATATTTTCAAACTACAATCTTCTTAAACCTCTTTCGTTTGACACTCACATTGTGATAACATCGAGCCCTAACCGCCAAAATAACGTAAGCGACATTTTTTTCAAAATTTTCTTTTTGATGCAGAAATGCATCTAGATGCTCTAGGAATATTTCTGCATCAAAACGAAAATTTTGAAAAAAGTTTCGCTTACGTTATTTTGGCGGTTAGGGCTCGACATATTTTAATTGCCTAATTCACGTAATAATTCAAGTTGAATTTGATTATTTAAATTCAGTTTATATGGAAGCATGGTATTGATTTAAAAATCTGTATACCAAGTTTCAGTATTATAACAAAAATACTTCCATAGGTATGCTATATGATAAATCCCATTAATATGGGAGGTGCCACGCCCCCTTGTTTAATCGAGATGAAGACTATGCTATATTTTAAGTTGGGCTAAATGACGCTGGTGTGCAAAATTTTATGATGATCGGTTGAGTACGAAAGCGTAACAGACAACCAAACTCACTTTCGCATTTAAAATATTAGTAAGGATTTACAAAAAAAAAATTAATTTTACCAAAAAAATGTAATTTTACCAAAAAAAAATTTAATTATAACAATTTTAACTTTATAACTCATCATTTAAGCTCTTTTTTTTATACATAAATATCGTCACCTGAAATGCAAAAAGACGTAACAACAACGTAAATGAAATGGAAAAAGTCATGACTAATATTTGATTTTTTTTTTTTATAAAATGATGTGGGGACTTGTAATTCGCTAAAATCCATCACATAAACCAAAAAGTGAATTTTGAATTTTTTTATTGGTTATGCCATTTTTGTATTTCAACGATGATGTTTGTTACGTCTTTTTGCATTTCAGGTGACGATATGTACATATGTATATGGCGGCCGCTGTGGTGTAAAAATACAATCGCCGTTCGGGGTGGTGTTGTGAGACAATATCAAGGCGCACGCCACAAATCGCCCAAACACTAACTATTGAGTAAGGGTCAATCTGTTATTATTATAATTTTTTGTGAAAATATCTTTTTCTTGGGAAAAAAATCTGGAAACACGAATCCCCATACTAATATATGTACCTACATACATCTGTTATTATTATAATTTTTTGTGAAAATATCTTTTTCTTGGGAAAAAAATCTGGAAACACGAATCCCCATACTAATATATGTACCTACATACAGCGCCGGACATAATGATAAGGTCAGCCAATATCTATTAATAAGTTTTGCATTTTTTTTTTTTTCAATTTAATTTCAATTATTTTTTTCATAAAAATATTCATTCTATAACAAAAACCTTATAAATCCTACTTTAAAACTTTGTACAGTTTCATCAAAAGTTTGAGTATGACTATGAACGATAAAACTGTCCATTCAATTCTAGTATAATGAAGTGCAAGCTTGCAGTTGCTACAAAATACCGTTGATTTTTATTTTTTTTTTTTTTTTTTTGTTGACGGTGTTATCCATTTTCCTGCATATAAAACAACTCTTACGAAAGTCAGCACTTTCATCGTGCAGCTCTAAAAACGAACCATGAATAAAGCTTTACGGCACTATTAAAACCCGCGCTTTATAGCCATGTCTAAATGATGCCCGAGAAATAAAAAGTAATGGTGGCGCCAAAAATTGTGGATAGTTGTCAAAATAAGTGTTTACTTAAATAAAATAAAAATAAAATTTGGTACATACTACCAAAAAAGAAGACTTAATGACGTATTACAATGTTGAAGTTTTTTTTTTTTGGAAACAAACTTCCTATTCCTCTGTAACTTACTTACTTTTTATGGCGCGAAACATTTGCACAAAAACTCATTAATGCGACTCATTGAATATCCTTTAATGGCGCATGAACATATCCACATGTGTACGTTTGTATGAGCGCTTGTGTGTAATTATGAAAATGAGTTTTCACGGCAACACATTTATTTATATTTTTGTATATGTGTATTTGACTTAAAAATATATTACCTACACGAACGAAAGTGCATTTATCCAACAGCTATCTATAAATTGCATGGCTGGTCCCATGAATGAGCAGCCAAGCCAACAAATCCATTTGCAATGCCATGCCATGCAATGCGAATGACTTTTGTATAGATGAAACGAAATGATTTCGCAAATGCAAAACCATAGATAAATAAATTCGACTGCAAAATGAAATTTGCTGCAATGTAAGGCATAATTTATGCAAGGCACTTTTGTATGCGTTCCTGCAGCAGCGTTGTTGAACGTCGCAGAAGGGCAAGCTGAGGCAAAGGTCGGTTGGCGGGTCGACGGGTCGGTAGGTAACAGCTGAAAAACATTAATTTTCTGTATGTTCATTATGGTGCCAAGTAGTAATGGTGAGAGTGGCGGAGCGCCGAGCGTTGCAGGCGTACGTTCCCGACAAAAACCGTCCAGCGCACAATGCCCGAAAACTGGTACTTTTCACTCTTTGTCGTTTACAGACTTCAACGCTATTTCCATCTCAAACAAAGAAACATGCAATAAATTGTATGTACTTTCTTCTTAACTAATGCAATTGTATTCCTATCGCCCATATGCGATGCACTGCCCCGTCCTCACTAAGTCCATGTCCTTTCATTGTACTTTACTTTAATCTTTCTGAGATGCATGATAAGGATTATGTGATACAATTCGTTTTAGAAGGCAGTCTTACGATGGCAAAAACTCCATTAAGTTATCCATTGGTGCATATGTACGAATAAATGTTGTTTTCTAGAATGACAACAACGATGATGGCAACGACAGAGGAAAATGTTGAAATTCAATG
>NW_023460993.1:0-13009 GCF_013731165.1 Rhagoletis pomonella | reverse complement strand
AAGAAATGCAGCCTTGGTAAAATGGGGACTATTGATTGCATACTATAAACTATCAAATAAAAGTTTGATACATTTCCTTTTTAATTCTAGAACTTTTGCAAAAACTGGTAGGGTGATAAAAAAAAAAGGAGAATTAAATTCTCTATTGAATAACATCACCAATTTTCAAAATCCCAGATAAAGTTTTCGAGAAAAATTGATTTAAAAAATGCTTATTTTGAATTTTGGCCTTTATTGCGTGATCTTGTATCTTTCGTTCATGGTATTTGCCACAATGTGGAGCTATGTACACGTAGTATAAAGCATAAAGAAATAGTGTTTGGTTCATAATCGATTAAAACTTTTTGATTATTGAGTTTCTCACCAGCGTGGCAGCACGAATTTTTATTTTTATTTATACACAATAGAGTTGTTCGAATTAGATTGATTGGAATTTGAGAAAAAATTAGGGAAAAGTACAACACTATGGAGTTAGATTGGCAAAATGGGTTTCAACTAATTAAGGAGCGTGGTCTCTACTTACTACAATCTGAAAAGTGGTCCGATTGTAGATTTCTGGTAGGAACAGCACCGAATCAGAGGATGCTCGCTGGACACAAGCTAATTTTGGCAATGTCCTCGCCTGTTTTTGAGCGAATGTTTTATGGTAATCTTCCGGACGAGAATGACCCAATTTTAATACCCGATGTACAGCCCGATGCTTTTTTGGCAATGATGGAGTATATATATTCTGATCGTATTAGCATTAGCTCATTCGACAAAGCTTGTGAGCTGTGTTATGTTGCTAAAAAGTATATGTTGCCTTACGTGGTAGAACAATGCACTCATTTTCTATGGGCAGATTTAAGTCCTAAAAATGCCTGTCGTGCGTATGAGTTTGCAAAGTTGTTTGATGAACCGCGTTTAATGCAGAGTAGCATGAGTGTAAGTCGTATGTAGCGCTACAATATAGTCAGTAAAATTGATATTACGATAATTTTATTTAGTAGCATGAGTGTAAATCGTATCAAGCATTACAATATAGTCAGTAAAATTTATATTACAATAATTTTATTTATACAGATTATAGCAGCGAACACACGCGATGTGCTAGAAGATCCAAGTTTCGTAGATATAGAGATGTCTACATTAATGGCAATTCTTGACCAAGATAGATTAAATATTACATCTGAATTGGAACTTTTTAATGCATTAGTAAAATATGCTACTGAACGTGGACTTTTTATAGAAAATGACGGCTTGCATATGCAATCATCATCAAGTTTTGAAAAAGGCTCCAGGCAACAATTATCAGTTATAGAAAGTGATACTTCTGACGATGTTGAGATAAAAATGGAACCGGGAGTTTCAAATATTCTGCAACACCAACAGGAAAACAGCTTCTCATCCCATGTAGTAGAGGACGTAGTTGTCGTTGATAGTGACACATCCGGAACGTATGACGAAAAAGAGTGTACGCGGAAAACTACACCTCCTTCTGAGTCAAATATGATTACTTCTTTCTCAAATTCCAGCAACGAAATTGATGAGTCTCTTATACGTCAGGCTACTCAAAAAATTCGCTTCCTCACACTCACACCTCAACAATTTGCTGAAGGTCCCGCTCGATCTAAACTACTTAAACAACATGAAGCTCTTGCTATCCTTATTAAGATTTCAAGCCCAACTATTAACGACTGCCCAATGCCAGAAGGATTTTGCAGTTCGAGAACAAGCCGTGAATATTATGAATCCCGCAGTCAACGAGACTTATCATCTTATCGCCACTCAGTTCCTTCGAACGCACCAGCTTCAACAAGTTTTGCACCGTTTGAAACTTTTATGACTAATACAGCTTCTAATGTTTCGGCTGTGCCCCCATCGGCGTCTTCAAGCAATTTAAGTACCTTCCAAGGCGGTAGTGACACTGATTTAGCAACAAACGATACACGACGTTCTTATTGCGTTCGAACACTTAATCAACAATTTGACTATAGAAACACGAGTGTGACTGACTGCGGACTAACCTTTCAAGTGGATAGTAATATATGGATAACAGGTTTGAGATTTCGTATGTAATAATTGATTCGTTCAATAACTAAAACCCATGTCTGTATGTGTATGCAGGCGTTCAGGTGCCCACTCAGGTCCTTTGCGGAGAGCTTATGAATTCGGCTGGGTTTTCTGAGCGATATACGGAGATTTTATATGCACACATTCAAGATATTCAAGGTTCCAGGCTTACATATACCCACTGCACATCTCGTGTCCGGTATGATTCTTTGCTGGAAATAACATTTGATCGCCCGGTGTATGTTTATCGTAATTTGATATATAAAGTATATGTTGTGTTCAACAAAGTTGGGTGGTATCCAATGTATACCTGCGTTCCCGACGTAATTTGCAACAAGGTAAAATTCATGTTTAATGTAGGCAATCCTAGCGAATCGGTAAGAGATGGATTAATTCGAGCAATTGTGTTTTCAACACCGCAAGAGCAATCGAGGTGTGTAATGGAATAAATGTCGATATCTATTATGTAGTATACTAATTGGTATTCATACAAATAGATTTGTTTTAAAATATAAAATTATTGGTTTTGCTATGTAATCATAAATAATATTCAAATAAATACAAACAAATGTATGTTTAAAAATAATTTGTAGCAGCCTTAATAAGACGGTTGTTTCGACGATTCTGCTAATTAATGTAGTGTGTATGGGCTACAGGCTTAAAGATGCTGAATAAACAAGAAAGGACACACCAATTCTACATTTTGACAAAGCTACACCTAATTCATTCATGAGTTATTACCAAATACGAAAAAATATCTAAATTACTTTTATATGGAAAAAAAATCTGAGTTATTTCTTCTGTTACGGGTGTGAACTTGTTGTATTGAAATAAAAAAAAGAACCACAAATACTAACAAAGCAAAAACTTAAATACAAATGATTGCTTCATTATAAAAAAAAATCCGAAATTCCTGTGTCACGGGTCGGACATGTACGAATTTTTGTATGAAAAGGAAAGCTTTAGTTTTTATAAGATTTGTACGAAGTTTGAAATGTGGATTTATTTGGTTATGGTATGTAATGTGCCAAACTTTTATAAAAAAAAAAAAACGCCACGGTAACTTTTACCGTAGATCCTTGGTAAAAAATACCGTAGATCCTTGGTAAAAAATACCGTAGATCTACGGCGAAATTACCGTATACCCACTGTAAAAATTACCGTAGGATCCACAATAAAAATTACCGTAGATCCATGGTTAAAATTACTGTATATCGATGGTGAAAATTACCGTAGATCCACGGTAAAAATTACCGTATATCCGGTAAAAAGAATTTGTGTCCCACTTCTCCGGCAACACAGAAAAGAAAATTGTGAGTAGTAAGGGTTATATTCCCTAAGCGCGGCCAAAGGCCCTCTACGCAAGAAAGAAGTTCTGTCCCACTACTCCGGCAACACAGAAAGAAGAATTCTGAATGGAAGGGTTATATTCCCTTAGCGCGGCCGAAGGCCGTCTACACTGAAAGAAATTCTGTCCCACTTCTCCGGCAACACAGAAAGGGGAATTCTGCGTAGTAAGGGTTATAGTCGCCAAGCGCGGCCGAAGGCCGCCTGCGCATAAAAAAGTTCTACCCTACTTCTCCGGCAACACATAATCCACGTAATACACATATCCTCTTACCGTGGTTACAGACGCGCCACGGTAACTTTTACCGTAGATCCACGACAAAAACAAAACCGTATATCCACGGAAAAATTACCGTCTATCCACGGAAAAATTACCGTATATCCATGGTAAAAATTACCGTAGATTCACGGTAAAAAATATGGTAATTTTACCGTGGATATACGGGAATTTTTACCTTGTATCTACGGTAATTTGTTCCGTGGATCTACGTTAATTCGTTACCGTGGCGCGCGTGTGTAGACACCACCAAAATTTTAATAATAAAAGAAAAAATGGCCAAAGTATAACTTAACTTAATGAGCTGACCACTAAGGTATATAGGTAGGGGAGACCAGGGTAGCTTTGGGGTGCATTCGGCAACAACGTTTTTGGTATGAAAGAGCAATCTGGCATCAGCATATAACTATTAGCAAAAACTCACCCGTCACTAATAAGAAATACCCATTCAAAGTTTCAAATCTCTACCTCAACAGCTAATAAAGCTTGTGCTTTTGTGTTCACGCGAGTGCTTCAGCTATATTTCGACTCTGCCAAGGCCTTTCGACATGGACTCTGCTATGCAAGTGCTTTCAGCTTTTTATATTTGACTTTTTAAAAAAATTTTGCTTATAAGTTATAACTGAAAGGTAAATACATATATTTTTGAAGTGGATCTAAGGTTTTGACATCAAATAACTTTTTATCTTAAGTTTAATAAGCCGAGGTGGCACGATTTTTCATTACTGTAACATGAAATATGTTTTTTGTTTTGTAATGATATATTTATTAAAATATATTAACCACAACAAATGGTTTCAGAAAGATTTTTTATCTACTAACTGTGCTTTACTACATGACCTTCCAAGGTGGGGTACGTTCAGCAAATTTGACTTTCCAATCAACCTTAACATATGCTGTCTGCACTATCATTTCCATAAATGTTGTTATAACTTTTTATACTTAAACTAGCGGTACCCCGGTGTGCTTCTCTACACGAAATATTGAAAAATGAATGAAAAATCCTGGAATCTTTCTATATGAAAATTTATCATTTGTTTTACTTCAAAATTCTTGATTCTTTATTTTAAATCTTAATCCAACACATTTGGATATACAACATTTTTTGTTTTTCCATCTTGGGTATGAATAAATAAATAATTTGGAATGCCAACTCTTGAACAGGCCACGTACCAATTCTAGTAATCTACCACAAATATTTCAAGAGATATACCAGATGAAAATTTTTGTTAGTATGGGAGGTGCCACGCCCCCTTTCCCGAATTCGGGGAAACTTAACACAAACCATCTGCATAATAGCCCGACTATGCCGTATAAATTTGGTTGAAATCTTGCACTTATTCTTTATATATAAGATGGGGGGTGCCACGCCCTCTTTTCCAATAGAGTTCGTTGACGGTGGGCTTCAGTATTTCGCACAATACACTCGATAAGACCTTATAACTTATGCTTAGAAGGCTGATGCCACGGTAGTTGGCGCGAATGGCGGGATCTCCTTCCTTGTGGATTGGGCAGAGTACACTTAAATTCCAGTCGTCGGGTTCATCTGACCATATTCTGTTTAAGAGTTGATGCATGCACCTTATCAACTCCTCGCCGCCGTACTTGAATGGCTCAGCTGGCAGGCTGTCCGCTCCAGAGGCTTTGTTGTTTCTCAAGCGCGCTATCGCTATTCGTACCTCGTCATAGTCAGGTGCTGGAACAGCGACTTCATCGTCTTCGACTGGGGATCGGGTTCGCCTTCTCTACTAATTTCAGCGCTGCTACCAATCAGTAGGGTGGAAAAGTGTTACCTCCATAATTTAAGTACATTCTGGACATCGGTCACTAAGTAGCCATAGTTGTTCTTAAAGGAGTCCGCCCTGGTCTTGAAACACTTGAAATCTTCCGTAAGTCGCCCAACCCTCTATCAAAACTTTCGGGTGTTCTTCCTGTCGGCCAGCATCTCAAGCTCTTCGCACTCACGTATTTCGGCCTCTCTTCTTATTGCGGCAAATACGTCTCGCTTCCTTCTTCAATTCCCTATAATGGTCCTTGTTGTTCTTTCGGGCTCGCTGTAATCCAACTACTTCTTCGGCGGCGGTACTTAATGATCGGGAAATGTGGGTTCACTGCTCGCATACGTCGGATTGTTGAAGAGTGCTCTCAGAGAGCATGTGTGTGAGTCGAGTGTTGAATAAATTGGCCGTCTGTTGTGATTGCAGATTTTCGACGTTAAGCTTTCCTTGCATTGTTTGGCGCACATTTTTTGCTGCACAGAGGCGGATGCGTATCTTGACTACAAGAAGATAGTCGTCCGAGTCGATATTTGGCCATCGGAGTGTAGGCACGTCTAAAACGCTGGAAGCATGCCTTCCGTCTATCACAACATGGTCGATTTCTCGTTTTTAATTCTGGAGGCAGCCATGTAGCTTGGTGGAAGTTCTTATGCTGGAACTTAGTACTACATATTACCATGTTTCGGGCCCCGGCAAGTCGATCAGCCTCAGTTCGTTATCGAACGTTTCGTCGTGGAGACTGAATTTTCCGACAGTGGCGCCAAAGATCCCTTCCTTGGCCACCTTGGCATTAAAATCGCCGAGCACGATTTTGACATCCTGTCGGTGCAGGCTCATATGTATGCTCCAAGCGCTAACAGAAGAGATCCTTGGACGCCTCGTACTTCTCTTCCATCGGGGCATGGGCGCAGATGACCGAAATGTGGAAAAATCTCGCTTTGATGCGGATTGTGGCTAAACGTTCTCCACCAGGGTGAACGCCAGTACTCGGCGACGGAGTCTCTCCCCTACCACGAATCCAACATCAAATTTGCGACCCTTTACGTGGCAACTGCAGTAGACGTCGCAAGGCTTCACACTTACTTTTCCTTGCCCCATCCATTGCATTTCTTGGATGGCGGTGATGTCAGCCTTTGTCTTCCCGAGGACATCAACCAGCTGGGAAGAACAACCTTCCCCATTAAGGGTCCGGATATTCCAGGTGCATACCCTCAAATCATAGTCCTTTATACGTTTGCCGTGGTCGTCATCAAAAAAGGGGGTCTCATCCGAGGCTTGTTGAACTTTTTCATTGGACGTGGTTTTAACGTGGCGAGACCCAAACCCAGCGCACGCAAAGTTTTACACCTTCTCACTTTAGCTCGCTCCCAAACGGGTGTTTGGCTGCTACCCAGAGATACATGGACATAAATATCCGGACGTTAAGAGCTGCGATTTGAGCCGTACGCACAAGAATCGCTTCCGGCCACTCCCAGATGAATGTCAGTCAAAAATTTTCCACTTCTGCGCACGGAACCATCCTCCTACTTTGCTTATAAAGGGTTACTATTGGGGGGTTGGGAACAATATGCAAAGGAAATGTGGAGTAGTCTCAACGATTCGTTTCCAAAGAAGTCTGTACTGGTCAGCTCTTGGTACGTAAGTAGCTCACAACGCCGCGTATGAGTGAGGATGAATCAGTGGTTATACATCTGGCAATGTTTGAAGGTCTGGTTCGAAATCTAAAATTATCTGGATGTGTTATGGAAGAAAACGATGTTTTAGCTCAATTGTTTCTTACCTTACCGGAGCAATTTGACCCTCTTGTTACTGCTCTTCAAAATCTAGATGTTAAACTTCGTCTTCTTCTTATTTGGCATTGCAACCGTCTAATCAATTTTGGCCGACTTCAACTAAGCACGCTAGTCGTTTCTTTTCTGTACCAACTGACGCCAATTGGAAATGCCAAGTGAAGCCAAGTCCTTCTCCACCTGGTCTTTCCATCGCGGTGGGGGTCCCCCTCTTCCTCTGCTGCCACCAGCGAGTTCCGAGTTGAATACTTTCAGAGCTGGAGCGCTGGTGTCCATTCGAACAACATGGCCAAGCCAGCGGAGCCGCTGTATTTCAATTCGCTGCACTATGTCCATAGGTTTTTTAAGCTTGCTATACAGTTCAATGCGAACGTTCGCAAATGAAAAGAATTTCATTTGTATTCTTATGGCACAGGCCCAAAATTGAAGATGTATGAAAACTAAAATATAACTGTTACTTTCGTCAAATATTTACTAAATAGTTATGAAATTTTATCCACCCATTAATTTCTGTGCGCTTTACAACTATACGTACATGAGAAAATAAAAATCAAAATGACTTTTTCCAAATAACCGATACCAGGTCGGAGATTTATTAGACGTATATTTAGTAGAAAAGCTACTTTGCCATACTTACTACTTAACAAGAATTTTAGCAAAAGATTGTTGATTTTGGTTAAATAAATCATTTATTTCAAAAAAAAAATTGTGGAAAGTGGAGTAAAACGAAGTAAAATGAAGTGACGAAGTGAAGGCAAAGTGAAATGAAAAACTTCAATTGAAGCGACAGCGGCAGCACTCCTGTGGATTTAGGTCGTGAGTACTGTTGGTCCCAACCAAGGTTGAAAGTACAACAAAACGGAGTGGCAGAGCGTTTTAACAGAACGCTAGACGAAAAGGTTCGTACTATGCTCATAGAATCTCAGTTACCCAAGAGATTGTGGGGCGAAGCAGCACTATCATTAATCGAAGTCCAACTATGGAAAAAGTCTGATATATCGAAAATACGAGTCTTGGGTTGTAAAGCTATGACCTGGATATCAAATCAAAAACGAAAGAAGCTCGATGCTAAAAGTCAAAAAGCGGTAATGATCGGTTATACTCCATATGGGTACAGACTGTGGGATATTGTGAAACAAAGAGTCTTCACATCAAGGGATATCAAGTTTGACGAAAATTACTTTCCGTTAGTTCCTGCGGAAGATCCTGTTACAATTAGAACTCTCGAGCAGGGCTGCCAACTATCCTTAGCTATGAGGTGCCATTTTGAGGATAAAAAAGTGCCAAAATGTGCCAAATAGAAAAATAAAACTGCCAAAAAACCTGCCATCCTTTTTAATTCTTCCCATTTAGCAATAAAATAAGAACCACATTCATAAAACAAAAGTGCAATGCCAAAATAAGATAAACCAGTTGAATAATCTTTAGAAAGTAGTAAATTTTAGTTGAAAAAAAGAAGTACACGCAATGAATGAAGTGCCATTTGATGTAAAATAGGGCCAAAAATGGCACGGTTTGAGCCAAGTTGGCAGCCCTGCTCACGAGCAAGAAGGGGATAGTGGTGTTGTTGTCGTGAGCGAAAGTGGGGCAGAGAGTCGATATCATGATTATGATGTCAATGCACTGAATGATAAGAATAATACCCCAAGTGAATAAGACGAAGATTGCTTTGAGGGTAGTATTGGTGATGAATTACCGGATGCTAATCAAGAATCTGAACTTGCACTACGCCGTGGCCAAAAAAAGCGTAACCTTGCCGGTAAGCTTTTGATTTCTTCACCAGTTATACTGCCGATACTGCATCAAATTTTCCGCTAGAGGTTCCTGAAAATTTTAAGGACATTTATGGAAGGCCGGACAAGGATGAGTGGTTTATTGCAGTTAACGAAGAGCTAAACTCGGAGCACGTCAATAATGTATGGGAAATAGTAACTCCTCCTAAAGGTGAAAAATTGTTATCATCCAAAAGTGTTTTTCGAACGAAAATGGACGAAAATGGATATTTGTTGCGTCATAAAGCAAGACTGGTGATGAAGGTTTCCTACAAAAAGAAGGAATCGATTATAATGAGACGTACTTTCCTGTGGTGAAGTTGACAAACATTCCATGTGGTTTAGCTGTCGGTGTCAAAAACGGATTTCTTTTTCATCAGCTCGATGTTAAAATAGCTGTTTTACATGGTTTTCTCTAAGAAGAAATATAACGTCCCTACTAGAAGGGGGTTATTAGTGAGGACAAAGGGAAAGCTTGCAAACTTATAAAGTCTCTTTTTACGGTCTCAAGCAAGCGCCTGGATGTTGGAACCAGGAATTTAACCACTATATTTTGAAGTTGGGCTTTACGCGTTCAAAGCACGACTATTGCCTTTACACAAAAAACGGGCAAGCTTGGTCACTTACTAATACTTATGCTATATGTTGACGACCTAATTATTGTTGGAAATAAGTTATCTGAAATAGACGACCTTAAAAAAGAATTAACAAACAGGTTTGAGATGTCAGATTGTCAGAAAATTGAAAACTCCAAAAATGGTTTGCAACTATCTCAACAAGCAAATATTGAAAAAGTTTTGGAGAAATTCGGAATCTCAGAGTGTAACCCAGAGAAAACTCCAATGGACAGAAAATATGCACTTGATTTCTAGAGAAGACCCAGGTTCCTTGGAAACACAACATATAGAGAGCTTTTGGTTAGCCTCATGTATGCAATGCTAAGTGTATATACGTCCTGATATTTGCCTTGCTATTGGATATATGAGCAGGTTCCAACCCATCTGAGCAACACTGGCATGCCCTAAAGAGGAACGTGCGGTGCATAAAAGGCAAAAAAACAATAAATTTGGAGTTTTGAAATGGAAATGGTTTGCCATTTGTTGGTTGCAGATGCTGATTGGGCAAGTGATACAATTGATAGAAAGTCAATTAGTGGTTAACACCCCTATTGCGAGTGTCGACTAGTAGTAGGTAAACGACTGTTAGTCGATTGTCGATTATCCGTGGTATTTTAAAAGTCGTTTTCTCGTTCAATAAGTGCGTGTTAATAGTTTATAAATAGTCGCTCATCCTTCTACAAACAAACAGTTGTAGAAAAATGAGCGATAAAAAAACTATTCACAGTCGCTTATTGAACGATAAATCGACATTCACAATACCATGGACAAGCGATAATCGAAGAAGATTCGTTTATCTACTACTAGTCGAAACTCGCAATAGGAGTGTAAGTCTTCAAAATACTTGGTTGTACTGTATCATGGTCTTCGAAGAAACAAACAACAGTATCTACCTCTTCGGGTGAAGAAGAATAGGTGGCTCTCTGTGCAGCAGTCTCAGAAGCTATTTGGATCAGAGGATTACTCAAAGACTTGTACCAAATCAATGATGAACCTGCTATTATACATAAAGTTAAGAAAGGGTGCATTGTGTGTGTTTTAATAATTTGAATGATATTAAAATTTTTTAATGCAGTTTGCTTTTACAGAAAATGGTGAAAATAACAAAACAATATGTAACTTGAAATTTTTGATCCCTTCGGAGTACGCCCTTTTTGGCGAAACAAAAGCGAACACTGATTGCAAATCGAAGAGGTGTGCAAGCTTTTATGAGCGGAGGTATTGAAGTTGATCGAAGTGGTTCATTTGTTTTTTAACCAATTATACTACAGCTTCTTTTGGAAGTCCTCAATATGCTTTCAAAATGAACACAAAACGATAATAAAAGAAAAACCTTGAAAGCATTAACTTTTGCTTACAGTTCACGCGGTAGCTCCAGAGGATTGGAATTATCCTTTAAATGTCGCCTGAATGAGGCCGCGATCATGCACTTCTCTTCCTCTTAAACAAATAATTGTGATGAATTTAACTTTCCTGCTGTCTTTTCTTTAAAACTCTTAATTATAATAATTTAATTTCACTCGCACAGCTTGTTTACAGGCGCTTGCTGGTTGTCGAGCTGTCAAATTTCAATTATCGATAACTCTACAGCAACTGACGATAGTTGTCATTCGTAATACACATTTTCCTTCCAGTTGCGTTGGTTGCGTTGCTATACGTAATCGACCCATAAATTCTTTTTAATTTTACATAAATATGTCTTATAACATTTCATATTTATTGCAAAATAGGTATGCTGCAAAACCAAGTACTTTATGTAATCACTGCGTAAGCCCGTTCTGTTATACAGTTTAAAAGAATGTGACTTTTTATTTTTCAATTTTTTTAGGCTCTTCAGTGAACCATAATTGTGTTGGTTCTCCATGAACAATATTCTGGGCTATCACGGAATCCATCGTAGAAAATCTACGAATTCGAATGCCTGCTACGAATACGAAAAAATTGATATCACTGAACCCGAGTGAACTCGAAAATATCGTTGCCAGCTTCGAATGCTGATTCGAAATTAGCTTGTGCAAAAGAAACAATAGACATATAAGGCCAAAACACAATAGCGCAGTGGCAGTGGCAGTGACAGTTTTTAAAATCAGCTGTTACTGCTAATATTGGCAGTCAATGCCGCAGCAAACACAATACGGCGTTGTCAGTGACTGCTTTTTTTGACATTCCCTTTTGTTTGTTTACATTTTTGTTGTTGCCTTTTAGGCTTCAGTGACATCAACAGATGTTGGCTGCGTTTCATTTATGTCAAATTCAGCATGCGAAGTTTGCTGCGATGAAGGCAGTGGCAGTGAATTTAGAATTTGGGCTAAACTGAGCAGTACTGCTAGCTGCCACTGCTGTATTGTGAGTCGCTTCATTGGACACCACACTTTCTAAAAAACAGCTGATTTCGAAAAACTGCCGCTGCCACTGCCACTGCGTTATTGTATTTTGGGCTATATGTATGCCATTTTGCTCACGCTACCTCAGAAGTCGCAATGGCCAAGTTGGCAATGCACTAGAATGCTAGTTGCGAGATCTGGGTTCGAGTCCGAGTTGCAGAGCAGCGGAGCTTTTTTTTCTTTTAGTTTTATTTTTTATTTTTCTTAATACATTTTATTTTTTAGTTTAGATTTTACTCTTTTAAAGAGATAAATGTATTGTTTCAATTAATTTTAATGATATTAAAGTAATAAGGTTTCTTTCATAATAAATTGTTGTTAAACTATTATTTCCTCGCTTCATAAAAAATATCCATTCACGAAAATCGAAACTACAATGGATTCTGTGATAGCCCTGATTATAAATAGTATTTTTATTTAAGAATTTTGAGAACAAACTTAAAAAACCTAATAGTATTCAATACTACGTAAAATTAATAAATATCTTTCAAATCAAACATATTCGATGGCCATTTTGTTATCTGTTATTTTGACTTCAGATTCGAATTCAGTGACTATACTGAATATACTAATTTTTTTAAATTATGGGCACAAAATGGGTATCAAATATCACTGTGCGCCGCACAAGGGAAGTAAAATCATAGTGCCCACAATTTTGACTATAGAAATATTTTTTTTTAGTTATGTGCTTCTAGTTGTATAATTACGGTTTCAAAGGATGCACGTGACTTCTTTAGTGCAATATATAATTTATAATCGAAAATTTAAAGTGATATATCTATGTTAGTTATGGTCGAATCCGGTTTATTTTTTCAATGTATATCGGTTATATTTGCAAAAAATTTACCCGTTAGGTGGCGTCGGGGTCGAAATAGTTTGAAATCCTGTATTAATGGACCGATTTCGTTGAAATTTGCGACATGTATTAGATACATAGTAAGAAACATATTATCAAAAAAATAGTCCCGGTAGATGGTGCTTTAGTCGAAATA
>NW_023460992.1:0-30066 GCF_013731165.1 Rhagoletis pomonella | reverse complement strand
CCCTCTCTGGTGATCTAATTATTGTGGAATTTATGTCTGATCTTTGTGGAAATTAAGCCTGAAATAACTTCCACGGGCCCATGGAATTTATGTCCGTGGAAGTTAGGTCAATTACCCTTATTGACATGTTTTTTAAATACGTTCGGCGGTTCTGATATGCCACTATACTTCACACTCTGGGTAGTCGCGACCAATAAGTGGACTACTTCGCCCCTAAACCAACCTTCGATAGGCTCTTTAAGACGAGCATCCCGTCAAGAAGAGACTGGCAAACACTAAGACCATAGAGAAGGTAGGAATTAAATTTTTATACGGATGGATTCAAGCTAGACAATGCGGTTGGCTACTGAGTTTTCTCCAAGGAACTAGGACTGGAATTATCCGTCCGAATTCCGAACCATAGCAGTGTTTATCAGGCAGAAGTTTTAGCTATAAAGGAGGTGGCTGTGTACCTTAGTACGCATGTCGTAACGAGGACTACGATTAATATCTTCTCTAAACAAATATTCTATGAATATTCTCCCACGAATATTGTAGAAGTTGCAGAGATGAGGAAGAGGAAGAAACCACAGAGCACTTCATCTGTAGTTGCCCAGCTCTGGCCAAGAGAAGAGCAGGCATTTTAGGTAAGCCCTTCTTTAGCTCTCTTAGTATTATCATGCGTAGGAATAAAGCCAATCCTATGCTGTATAAGAGTATCAAAATGGTTATCTGAAAATTAGTCACAGAGGTTCAAAAGGTCTGAGTGAGTTAGTAATTTGAACCGACTGCCACATCAACCTAACTTAACCTGACCTACAAGTAAAATGTGCTAAAGGAAAAAAAGGAAAACTGTACATACTAAGGATCAAAAGGGTAGATATTCTATTCAAATGACTGAGAATGTATTCGCTGTGTTCCCATTTGTGTCAGATACGCATTCTTTGCATGATTCGTGATCGAACGATAGTTTTACGCGGCCCGGAGTTAAAATTTAATTTGAAATAGAGTATCACGGATGCTGTGATCTGGGCTAAAATTTATTGTGGTCGAAAACATCGTTGCAAGGAGTGACCTCTGTGGACTTCTGTTTCGAATTCTGCTATTGTTATCGCAGTGAAACTTTACTGCTTGATTCGTCAGAAGGCGGCGCAGATAGATACATTGAGATTTTAGCAAGATTATCAAACGATTCCCATCCAATAAATATTTAGAATTTTAGAGGACTACAGGCTATTTTGAAAATGAAAAGTACGCTTGCGAGCGGTAACAGAAGGAAATGACTGAATCGGCCTGACTGCACTGGCCTTCCCCTTATTTCCTCAACTTTAATTTCTTTTCGCTTCAGATTATTTATTCACAATCCAACTTGCCACTCGACCTTATCCATTGGGATTGTGCAATAAACCTAGTTCATACATATATACATATATGTGCAAGAGATGCAACTCGAACAGTTAATATCTTAGTTCCCGATTTCCATTGCCTCTATCATCTTTGCTTGTCAAGAGGATTACTTTTTTCTAGCAATCCAATGAAGAAAAATTAGATGCATGCTGCAAAACCATTGATGTCCGTCTTAAACTTAATTAATTCATTAGCCCTTCCATTTGTAAGATTATATCAATTAGCAAAAACAAAACTAAACGAAAAGACGCAAATCCAAGTACATATCTGCAAAATTTCAACAAAGCTTAATCGCAGTACATAAGGAAAAACAAAGATGAAATCAAAATGGTAATCAAAGTGGCAATCGTTCGTCGACAATCACAGTTAAATGCCCAAAAACAACAGCCACAGTTGTGCCAAGCGGATGTAAGGGGGCAGGCAGCAAGTGAACAGACAAAACAATTACATCGTCGAAGTGCATAATAAAACAAGTATTTTATTCGCTGTCAAAACAAATTTGTATAATTACACTGGTCTACAAATTTCAACTTTTTTTCTGCGAATAAGACGGGACCTGGTGTTTCTGAGCGGATTTTTCGTGCTGAACACGAATCCGGGGTCAAAAATGTCCCATCACGTCACGTTTTCGAGAAAAAAGGGGTTGAAACCCCTAAAAACAGCGTTTTTGGCCATTTTCGAAAAATTATAGAGCTGAACCCTGACGTGGTACAAATTTTGCATATATCAGAAATTAAAGGCTAAACCGTGCCCTTTCGAATGAGCCCTATGCCGAATTGATCGCGTGCACCCTTAAAGCAGGGGGTGTATTTGTGTTTAGGGGTGCAGGAAAAATTGATCACAGAAAGAATTTAATCTTAAACGATCATAGAAAATTAATAATGCCAAGGTTTTAACTATATTAAAAGTCGCTGATTACGAAATTTTAAAAATTTAAGATGACGGGTCGAATATGGTGGATATAAAAATTGGACTCCTAGACACAAATACACCCCCTGATCTAAGGGTGCATGCGATTAATTCGGCATAGGGCTCATTCGAAAGGGCACGATTTAGCCTTTAATTTCTGACATATACAAAGTTTGTAGCACGTCAGGGTTCAGCTCTACAATTTTTCAAAAATGGCCAAAAACGCTGTTTTTAGGGGTTTCAACCCCTTTTTTCTCGAAAACGTGACGTGATGGGAAGTTTTGGACCCCAGATTCGTGTTCAGCACGAAAAATCCGTTCGGAAACACCAGGTCCCGTCTTATTCGCAAAACCCTTGTAGACCAGTGTTACTTATAGCATATGCGGCTGTCGGCAAGGCAACAAACAAGGCGTCGTTTTTAGTCAAATTCGGCAACAATGGCAGCTAACACAAGCCTCACTGTGATATCGCCGCCACTCACACAAATCCAATTTGCTTACTTCAGAGTGGTGAAAAATTACATGAAATTGCATAAATTAACCCAACAATTAACATTTAGCGCATTGCGCATTAAATAATAATGTAAATTACATAAATTACAAACGCAAAGTCGAAAAGTCTGCTTTTTGCCGATTACCAGTGGCCCGCCCGCTTACTGAGTTTAGTAGTAGCAAGTGAAAGATACAAACTGGCACTGACTGGCATTATAAGAAAGGAAAAGTTATGGGCATAGCTGTCTCAATTTGTATGCACACACAACTTCTTGTTTTTCTTTTTCTGTTAGGAGATTAAATAATTAAGACAAAAAGTATATAAAATTCGCAATTTTAATTTATTCCTATTCAAACTTTTTTATAGTCTATGGGTTTGTAGCCCACTTTCAATCACTTTTCACGTCTCCCTTAGGGCTATTTTTACACACTTTTTTTATTTCTTTATTCCCTCTAATTCCTTTGCTCCGCTAAATTTCGACAGCAGCCAATGACAAGTAGCATAATTTAAATTTCTTTCCATTTTTTCTGCGCTGTACATGTATGTATGTACATCACGGCTTCAGCGCATAATCTTTCAAATCTGATGGCGATTTCGTTGCTACAAAAAAAATGTTGCCTTCTCATCGCCCTCTTCTTAGTGTTTGTGCGTAGCGGGCAAAGAGAAGGTTGCAATTTTCGGTAGAAATGAAATCGGTATTAGTTAAACTCACTCGGTTTTTGTTTCATTCTCTTTATTTTTTTTCATTGGCAAACCCTGCAAACTGTTGTACACTACTCCACCCTTTCGCTGTCTTGTTTGCTTAATATTTCAAATTAAATTAAGTTTATTCGCGCCTTAACTCACTTCCGGATAGCTTTCGTTTCCGCTTCATTGTCACTGTTGATTGAGTCGCTGGCACAAGTGGAATGAGTGAGTGTGAGTAATTAAATATGTGAGTACAAGTGAGTGGCGAGTGAATTGAGTGTTTGCATTTGCATGAAAACCTCAGCAGTTGGCGCCAGTTAATGAATTAATTATGCAGTTTGTTTACTTAGTATTTTCTTTTCCTTTCGCTTTTGGCTTTGAACGTTGAAATGGGTTGTCGGACATTGCGGATTTATTTCTTTTAATTTTGACATTGGTTTACTTATTTATTTATGTATTTATTTTGTTGTGCAAAAAATTAAGCATTTTTCTTTGTCACGCAGCAAACAAGTTTAAGTACATACAGCCCGCGACAAAGTGAGAGCATATCAACATTCGGATCAGCGTTGACAATCTTCCTTTTTTTGTTAAACTTTCATTTATTTTTTTATAAAAATAGCTCATTATACATATAACAAAAGCTATATAAATCAAAATAACAAACGTTGTGAAAAATTCTTCAACAATTTTTAATTAAAGTTTCAGACTTTGTAAGTGGAATTTCCAGAAAAAAATGGTATGCAGTTTTTTGGCTAACTAATTTTAGTAAAATAAAATTTAAAATTCAAGAGGCTACGAAATACCGTTGACTTTTAATAATTTTTTTAATGAAGGGTATCAGGCATTTTTGCATACAAAGTATTTATATATTTACATACATAGTATGTATGTTCGAAATTTTTTTTTTGTATGGAAGTGAGTTTTTCAATATTATCGCGTTGCTAAGCTGCATTGCATGCCCTTAAAAATTTAAACTATCAGTTAGTTTTCAAAGAAATAAAATAATATTTTTGTGCATAGTCAAATAACGATATTTAAATTTACTTATCTATCTACAAAGTAGGGAATAATATCAACCATGATAGGTGCAAAAATCGTCTGCCAATCTAAATAAAGATATCCAAAGACATCAAATCTTAATTAGATTTGTTGGGCTATCAGGTTTTATAAACGTGTCTTCTTACAATTTCAAAAAGCATTAAAGAAGGTTTAAAAAGATTTATTTGCGCATAGATTTTCAATGTCGCCAGCAAAAGGAAAGGTGAAAGAACATATGCATTTAAGTATATAAAAAGCTTCTGTTTTTTTTTTTTTTTTTGAACATTCATCAGAAGTTCAACTCGTTTTTTTTGTCGTTTTCACTTGCTCAGACGCATAAATCTTTATACGAAATTTTAACTTCAGTTTTCCTCGCCAGTAGCACAAGTGGTCGATAAACAAAAGCAGCCAAGACAAAAAACACTTAAGCTTTTTGAAATAGCCCCAGGCAGAAAAAGATTCGCATTCAAAAATGGAAACAATTTTGTATAAGGGTAATTTCCAAACAAAGTGTACAAGGCAAGTATTTTTTTACCGTTTACCGACGTGAAAGCTTGTGCAAAATTCGAAACTGCTTTCAGGCTTTTCAAATGCTAATATTTTTTTCTTATTTTTGCATTTTGTAAAATATTTTCCAGAACTTCGCTTTTTAAAAGTAAGTTAAATGATTAAATAAGTTTAAAAACTGTTAGAAAAAAGTACACTAACCGATAAGCATTGTATTGATTTTTAACATGAAATGCATGCACTTTGAATCTAATTTATAACATCAGCTAATGTTGATGTTTTCTCCAACTTCTTCATGGCATTTTTCATGTTTTCATGTCATGGTTTTTTTTTAGTGGTAGGCTTTTTGCTTATTCTTTCTTCAGCAATAATTTCCCATATATGCCATTTGAACAATTTTGGAGAAATAAGCTATTTGAATAAAAAATCCTTTTTCACCTAATAGTAACATTCTAGAAATATTTCACATTTTTTGTTTTTTTTTTCCAAGACTCTTATTTCACAAAAATATAAAAACAGGGAAATAATTGAAACTCCTTAATCATTAATCAGACTTTGGTAATTATCTTATTTCGTCGTTTCAACTTTCTTTGAACTACCTTTGCACGACAAGTAGGGGTCCTTACCCGATTTCAAACGTTTCCGATAATAAGCAGAGCTAGAGTTAAGGATATAATTGAACCTAGTTAGGTACAAATCGATTAAGTGTTTACCGAGGTACACCTTTGTAGTTAACAAGTGGGCGGTGCTACGCCCAATCCCCAAAAGTCTATAGCAGTCTTATTTATTGTTAGAAGAGTATTGTAAATATTAACTTGAAGTAAATTAGCGCCCTCAGTTATTGAAATATCGGAGTTTTTGTATTTTTGAAACGTACCGTTATACGGGAAGCCGGTGTAATTTTAGGCCGATTTCAATAGTTTTCAACAAATTGCTTTTCCGTACCAAGGTTATTAAGTGCACCAAGTATGGTGGAAATTGATAAATCGGTTACCGCGATACACTTTGGTGGTCATAAGTGGGCGGCGCCACGCCCATTATCCAGACATTTAAAATATTCTAATTTTCTGCTAAGTGGTTATTGCAATAATGGATTTTAAGTGAATTAGCTCCAGTAGTTGCTGATTTATCGCAGTTTTCGTGTTTCTGTAAATTACCGTTATATGGCAGGTCGGCGTGGTTATTGCCCGATTTCAAAGATTTTCAACAAATTTCTTAGCTAGATCCTACCCAAGCCTCGTACCGAGTTCGGTAAGGATTGATGAAGCCGCAACTGAGATACAGCATTTCATCATAAGTGGGCGGGTTCACGCCCATTTTCCAAAAGTTTCATAGCAATGTTATTTTCTAACATAATTCTACTTCACATATGAATTTTTAACAATTTGCATCTAATACTTACTGAAATATCGCAGTTTTTGCATTTTTCGAATATACCGTTCTATGGGAAGTGGGCGTGGTTACAGCCCGATTTCGCCCATTTTCAATACCAACCTATGTTGGATAAAGGGCAACCTACGTACCAAATTTCGTTGAGATATCTCAATTTTTGCTCGAGTTATCATGTACACGGACAGAAGGACGGACGGACGGACAGACAGACATAGCTTAATCGACTTCTCATTTATCATTAAATTAAAATTTTCAAACAGGTGGAAACCTACCACAAAGATATTTTCGACTGTAAGCCGTTTTGAACCTCCTTCCTTTGACAGCCATGTTGCAATATTTACTTTATCTTGTCAATTTACATAGGCTGCAATTTTCGAACAGGTGGCAACTTTCTAATATTTGTTTCTTTTATATTTTAAGTTAGATCTTTGGCAGTGCATCGGTGAAAACTACATTCGGTTCCATGCATTAGCTATCGAGTGATGCGCGTACAAACATACAGTCAGACACAAATTTTAAAAGTTGTTGATTTGGCGTCTGTTGCTCTAATAAAGACCCCCCATATTAAATTTTCTTTAATATTTATAATGTACGGACATCGGCATGTTACAATTTTAGTACATATATTTATAGATTCAGAAATTTTCCATTTGTAAATTTCACAATTTGTGCACTTGTGGCGCACGCGATTCAAATGTCATATGCGACAGTAGCGCTGTTGCTGTGAAGTAATAAAATCGTTGTGATAAAAAATTCGAACTTAATTCACACTTAATAGTCGAGTCATAAATTTTTTCGCAGGCACTGAATGTGCGCAAGTGAGTGAAAAAATACGCAAATCCTAGCGGATGCATGAGTAAATGTTTTCGAACTTAACTCCTTCACTCCCACTTTTATTTTCTTTCGCACTTTCTCCCTCCCTCTCTATCCTTATGGCTCTTGGCAGCACATGAGTTATTTGTCTTTTATGCATAATACATATGTAAATGTGCATATTTATTTATGTATGTATGTACATTCCGCAGACGTTCTTCAAAAGTGGATTAACATGAATATTAGCACTTATCAGAGAGACACAAAAACACCGATTCTGAGCATATGTTATTTTTATGGAAAATTATAACAAAAAATTGTTTGCCCTTTTATTAATTGTGCAAATTAATATATAACATCTTATTTATTCCACTTTTGAATACGTTAATAATCTCAAAAATTATAAATTCCGAGTTAGCGCACATTTTAAGAAAATGTGAATTATATTTTGCATGAGTTTCTCATATGTTTAACATGCAATGATGGCAAAGCATCAAATCTTTAGCGCGCAGCCATAAATATGTATTTAAGTATATACATATAATCGTATGCGTGCTTTTGCGCTGTTGCTGCGATTTGTAACGCATCAATTTTATTTATGACTTGTACGCATGAAAATTCATTTAAGCGCATTTAAGTGGAAGATATTCAAACAAGAAATTTCAATTGTGTGCAAACTGTCAAAACGCCTCAAAGTATGCATGCCAGAAGATATGCTTTTGTGTACATTAGACCGTACCAACCTTGGTAGGGCAAAAAAAGTTCGCCATCTATCTCTGAGGCTAAAGTACCTACTTTTCCATGGATATTTCGAAAAAGATGTCTAAATATTCCACCGAACCGTGGGTCGCCTGTCTACATTTTTCGTCTCTTAAAGTATGACACTATTATATCGATGTTCTTGTTTCGAAGAGACAATTTTTTTGTGCGACTTTTCACTAATTTCTAGTGCGCCGATTTAGTAGTTACCTATTTACCGGAAAATAAAGTGAATTTGTTTAAAATAGTTCTTCTGGATTACCCGAAATACTTTCTTAGCACAGTATCATGATTTTTATGGGCTAATTGGCACCTCAGTGGCAACATGGGAAGTACTACAACTAACCAGCCAATCACTTTGATATATGTATGTATATATTTGAGTATGTGTAAGTATTTAGATACTAGACATTTTTGTTACTCATACGCCATGGCAGGCGAGTATCTTTGTGTGGAGAGCATGCATTTTGTTTTTCATTACTATCATGGAAGCTTATGTCTCTCGCCTGAACATGAGCACCGTTCAAATATTCGTTGTGACTTTTCTTTTATATCCTTACCATTTCGAGGAAACAAAATGCATCGGCTAGTAATAGAGCTTATAGAATTTGGTAAAATAAGGGGATACTCTAAGACGACAGAATCTTAGAAGGATTATTAGTATCCCAAATTGTCTTTTCAACAATATAACGGAGTTCTAATTCAAGTTTTAACTAAACAAAAAATAAAAATTTTAAAAAGTTTTTTATAACCCCAAACTCCCCTTAAATACACTTTTTGTTGTGCCTTTTAAAGTTATCCGAAAAGCGGAAATACCTACTGATTTAAGCCTTTGGTTCACCATCTATTTGTTGTTAAAATCTTCACAATTTTTTAATAGATATCGCTACAAATTTTTATGTAGCTTATCTATTAAAATTGAATTTGTATCAAGAAATTTGTCTATAAATTTCAATATATGGGGCGTTCCAAACCAAACTGTTGGGGTTCACACTTCATGCGTTTGATTTGTTTCAAATTTTTAAAGTATATGAACAAACATAGATAATAAATAAATATGAAATTTGGGCTTGATTTTAAAAAACTTTACAGCACAAAAACAAAAACAAATTGATTTAATAGTTTTCCAAGAACCTCGAGAACGGGGCGAGGAAAAAATTACAAAAAAATCACACATACTCACATCAAATTTCTCTATGACAATAAATAATTTTTTTAATTTTTTCTTTAAAAATTTTTCACCTACAAATTTGTTTATAAAAAAATTGAATTTTGCATTTTTTTATACAGAAGTTGAGTAAAAAGAGTACATTACAAATTTAAAAATTTTTAGATTTTTTTTTTTTTTAATTATTTTGAGTGCAGTTTTGTGGCCCAATAAATTTTAGTATAATAAAGTGCAAGTTTTTTGTTCAACTGATCCTCCCTAATTTAGTCACAAAAATCTGTTGGCACTTACGAAAATGTTAAATAAATTTTCTTTTTACATAATTTCATATCCAATTTTATGCCTGAACATACATACAACATCTTAGAGTCAACAAAGTCTAATATTTTATTTTCAATTCGCGGTTCTGCTCGCAAAGCATTACAGGAGTATGATGTTTAATTGTTTGGAAAGAGTTTTTTACATACATAATGTTATTTATATACTCGTGGAAATTACTGAGAACTTTGGTAACTTCAGCATATGAAATCGTCTGTTGGTTATGTGTCGGTAAATCTAATGCTATTTTGATTTGTTGCTTTGAGAGTCAATAGGGAATATTAAGCTGGTGCACGCACTAATCTAAAGATAGGTTGTCTTGGCGGGCCCAGAATGTGCTTAACGCTGAAGCTTTTATATCACCGAATTTTTTCATCATTATGTTTACGGCAAATCTCAGACAAACTTTTAATTTGAACATTAACACTTTTTTATTTACAAAAAAAAAAATATTTTTAATTCCCTGCTAATAATACCAATAAAATAATTGGTCCCTTGAAGCAATATAAAATTTTAGCTAATTTTAAATTCAATCGAAGAAATTTATTGACCTACCCTTTACGAGCACATAGAGTTTTGCCAAAACAAAAATAACAAAATCGCAAAGCGCAGACTCATATTTTACAATGAACTTTTGCACCTTATTTGAAGTCACATAAATTTTTGGTGATAATTCGTATTTTTATCGCAATTCTTTTCCACCTAGCTAATTTAGCAACTCAAAAGACCGGCACGAGTAACAAACTAAAAAAGAATTAAAGTAAAAATTAAAAAAAAAAACATTGAAATTAAAGTGATTTAAAATACCTAGCAAAGCGACTGAACTCAACCGCCAGCCATCTGCAACACAAACAAAAAAAAAAAAAACAGAGAGAATAAAAATGAAAACCTCACATAAAACCAAAAACAAAACGAAATTTTAAGCGCTGCACCGGCAGACAAACTTTTCCTTATTAATGACATCAAAGTTTTAGATTCCGTAGCGATTTTACGATTTTTCTTACGATTTGCACTCCACTGAAGCATTGCATGCGGTGCTTTGACGCTTTGGCAGTTTGCTAGCCAGCTGCCGTCGACTTTACGCTGTTCAACTGGGCTCGGCTTCAGCTATTTTCATAGCTACAGCAAGCAGTACGACGCAACGCCGCCTCCGACTCCCTATTGCTAATTACTTCGCTTAATTCAATTTTATGGCATTAGCCAGTACTTTTCGCACATACATATGTATGTGCATACATAAATGTACCCACTGTCGGCTTTTATATAGATTTCTCTATTTCCATGCATTTGTTGCCGTGCTTTGCGGTCAACGTTAATGGTTAATGAACCGCACATTAGTGCAATCAAGCATTGCCATTGCACCACAGCAACAACAGCAACAACATATAAAACGAATAAGTTTAATGCCAACTCATCAACTCGGCAAGGCAAATGTTTTTTGCCACTTAAGTCATGAGTCACGGACTCACCACTAACACATACAAAGACTACTATTAGAAGTAAATGTGCAGCAGAGTTTGGCAGGCACTTCATGTGTTCATTTATCGTTGCGAATGCACTCGGAAGGCAAATGATTAACTGATTCCATTTATATACAATTGCATAAGCATAGGATGGCACAAAGTACAGCACTCCCATTGAGTTGATAAAATCCCTTTATGACTTTTGTATTGATTTCCAAATGATTGTTCTATGGGACAAAAAAAGGACTAAGAGATTTAATGCACTGGTTCGAGTGTTCATATGCTTGCCCTGAAAAGTTGTCTAATTTCGTATACAATTACAAAGGACAGCTTTGAGATACAGCGAAGATGGTATGGATTCTAGAGTTAAGTACTTTGGTAACAAATTTCATTCCAAAATTTAATAGAACAAAGACGCGGATTCCACAAAAAGAATAAAAACAGCAAAGCGCACTAGCTGAGGTTAGGTATAGTACATATATACGGGGCGTTCCATACCAAAATGGACGGGGTTCACACTGCATGTGTTTTATTTGTTTCGAATTTTTAAGGTTGATGGATAAACATAAATAATAAATTAATATGAAATTTGAGCTTGACTAATACATTTTTAAAAACTTTACAGCACAAAAAGAAAAAGAAATCGATTTAATAATTTTCCAAATATCTCGAGAACATCAAAATTCTCTTTGTAAAGAAATATGTTTTTCATGAAAAAAAATTTTTACATACAAATTTTTTTATAAAAAAAAAATAGTTTTTGAAAATATGCCATCTAAAAAAAATTTCAGAAAATCTAAAAAAAGTCTAAAAAGTTTTAAAAAATTTTAAATTTGTATTTTACTCAACTTCGGTGTAAAAAAAATCATAACTCAAATTATTGTAGAGTAATACTACCAGTGTTGCCATTTTAGCCGTTTTCCGGCTAGATTTAGCCGGTTGTGATAGCAAACAGCCGGAGAAATTTCGATTTAGTCGGCAGCCGATTTTTTAGCCGTTTTGCAGAAAAAAATTAGCCGTTTTTAGCCGATTTTGCTATTTGCCATGTTTTCTTAAAGTCCATTTTTGACTAAGCGACCCAAAATCTGTTAGAAATGGCTACTAGCCTTATCGTGGAGATAATTTTCATGTCAGGCAGGGTGGTATGGAATTGGGCCGATTTCGCTTATTTTTATTTTAAACGAAGAAGGGATTTTCTTCATAAAATGTTTGTTATAAATGTCTTAATTTTAAGTGTGAAGTTTTATACGCAAACTTAGAAAATAAGAAATTGTTTCACTGTTAAGACACTTAAGATGCGTTTGTGTTTGGATATAGTGCCAACAAACAGTATAAATATTACATGTAGATATTGTCTTCCCAGATAGCGCATATTCAATTCTGCCTAGATTACAAAACATCAGTTTTGCCCACTCCCAAAGGTTTAAGGTAAGGGAAAAATTGATATATTTGATATGATTGATAACTGATCAAGCGCTATGTACACATATGTATTTTTTAAACAAACTTTTTTGCTGAGAACTTTTTTAAATTCCAAAAACCGAATGCCAACTTGAATTAAAGGAACCAACACTGAAGTGAGTCAAAACGAAAATAAAAGAGCACAAATTTGTATGTAAATCAAAACTCTCTGGGAATCCTACGAGACATCTGCCGGTCATATGACCGGTCATCTAAATGGGAGATCTGTAGTCTTTTGGCATCATATTTTACATCAGAATTGCAGGGATTTCTGAAAAATCTGACCAGTTCTTTTGTGTAACTGTAATTTTGCATACCTTGTCAACAAATGGCCTCGGTTGATGTTAACTTAAGGACGCTGTTTTACTGCCTTAAAATTGAAGGGAAATTTTTACAGCGTTTTTTATGTGTATTGGTTTCTATTTGAGTGTATTGAGAATCGGTCAGTCTGAAAAGGCCTTGTAGGGAAGACAATAGGTTTGTTGTCGAAAATCCAGCGAGAATTATCACTCAAAATATCAGATAGTAAGAAAAAATGCTCCCAAATTCTCTCTCATGTAGAGAAACTTGCAATTTTCTGTACGAACGCAAATTTGCAAGTTTTTCTGCCAGCTAGTGTCCACGGTTGCATTTCTTTGTCGGGTTTACTATATCGACTCTGGCTGAGATTGCATTCCTATTAAGAATACAGTTTTTTTTTTGCCGAGTACCTTTCAAATCATTGGAATTAACTAAATTAATTAAGTAAACAAGTATTAACTTACATTTTTCATTTTAAAATCGCTCCAGTTTGTAAATTTTTAAATTTAACGAACTTGTTTATTCAAATTATCGTCGACAAAAAATCCAACCATGTGCCACAATCATATGTTTTTCCTAATTGCAAATTCTTGCTGGCAAAATTTTGTCCGGCTCGAATTTGTAAAATCTCTCCAAGAAATGGTCCTTTTACTCGTGATTTATTTAAATAAAACATGTGAAATTTAGTTGAAACATTTTAGCCGTTTTTAGCCGGTTTTATTTGCCAATTTAGCCGGTTCGTCCTAAAAGTTCTGGCAACACTGAATACTACATATACTTAAATATTGCGCAATACTCAAAGCTACCATTGTGATTTTTTCCAACATTTTTTGAGATTGCCTATTTTCAAAAACAAATTTTTTTTATCAAAAAAATTGTATGTGTAATTTTTTTCAAGAAAAAAAATTAAAAAATATTTATTTTCATAGAGAATTTCGGTGTGTGTATGTGTGACTTTTTTTTTAACATTTTTTTCCTCGCCCCGTTCTCGATATATTTTAAAAACTATTAAATCGATTTTTTTTTGAGCTGTAAAGCTTTTAAAAATTTATTAATCACACTCAAATTTCATATTTATTTATTATTTATGTTTATCCATCAAACCAAAAAATTTGATAAAAATCAAATACATGAAGTGTATACCCCTTTCATTTCGGTATGGAACGCCCCATATACACTCAGAGAAAAGTGAGCTTAATATATTTCTCTCCATACATAATTTGGTAACTATAACCAAATAATGTTATTTTAACCAAATCATGTGTTATTTAGTTCACGTAACTGAACTATTTTCTCACTTTCTCTTACTCTCTGTTATATTAACTACTAGCTTTTGCTGAGATCTGGGGTCTTCACCGAAGTTAATGGGGACAAGCTTTACTTTTTGTCTTGCGGAGTGTACTTTGGTCCCCCAGGCTGAGGTATTTGCAATGCCATGGACTACATGGTGGAAAATAGGCGGAGGGGAAGGAGGTTACGTGCCTGCAGTGACAGCCAAGCTGCGCTTAAGGTATTGGCCAGCCCTATGTCTAAGTACTTCTAAATGAGTTCGGCACTGCAAGTCTCGACCAAATTATGTCGGTAAACATTAGGAGCTTGCTTTACTCTGTGTTCCAGGTCACTCGTGAGTGAGTGAGGTAATGAAACATCTGACCAGTTGGCTCAAACTAGGCCCGGAACCAGTTATAGCACTCCCACTTCGGCCATCGAAACCACCATTAGCTCAGCAGTGACTGGGAGGCAGCTGAAGCATAATTTACGTATGGCGTATGTTTTACCATTTTAAATTGTTTTCCCAAAATTTAGCTACATGAAATTTGCCCCCTTCCTAGGTACACTTTCTGAATTAAATCACCTTAAACATTTTGACTCGTTTGATTCGATTGTAGCAAATCCCCGTTACGGATAATGTCGTATGTATATATGTATGTATGTGTGTATATGTATATAAAAATCCATCTGTGTTTTCTCTATTGGAAAATAAAAAAATTTGTAGATATATACGGTCTATTTACAAAAGACATACCTTTTCATAATCTCAAAAGCTACTTCGATTCTTGCTACTATTTAACACAGCAGCATACATACATATGTACATACGTGCATGGATATTAATCGTAATTACTGGGCAACAGAATTGCTAACACAAAGCTATAGAGATACATACATGCATACATACATATGTGTGTCTGTAAAAATGGACAATTACGCAAATTAATGGACGAGTATGAATGCAAACAAAGAGACATTGACTACAACAATTGCACTGGATAAAATGGCAGGAGCTTAGCAATGACAGCATAAATGTGAAGACAAATAAACAAAATAATTGAAAGTAGATACTAGCTAGGTAATGGAGATCCATACAAATAGGTATTGAAGTAAGTAATTGAAGAAATATGTTCGTCATAGTAACTAGCCATAATGGCAATTTTTAAAAAAGTGACAAATCTGCAATTCAAAAAGAGTTATGTATGCGTAAATTTTACTATATATATTTTTGTACAATAGGCTGGGTCGGAAGAAAAAGTTTGCAGGTCCCACTTTAGGTTGGAAGCTTGCTTCAAGATGACTCAGCGTTATAAATTTCTTCAAAGATCATATTGGGCTGAACCAGCTGATATTTAGATTTCTTTCAAGCTGAGTCTGAATTTGGTTATCACAGAATTCGAATTTTTTACATTCTTTTAAGCATTGTCCCTAAAAATTACCTTTGAAAAGATATTTGACTAGTTGAAATCAAGCCATAAGTAAGAAAAACGCTGTGAAGGAGATTTTGTGTTGGCCTTTTTTAAAACGAATCTATCTCAAATATTTTTCCGTCAATATTCTTTCGGACTAGGTTTTCGAACTCAAAATTTCTTAAATTAGTATCCAGAACTCTCTTAAGAGCTCTCTTAAGCAAAAATTGCTCGTATATTTGTTTTTTCAAGAAAATTTACAGCAACCGCAAAGTACTTTTCCTGGCACTACAAATAATGAAAAAATATTTCTTGTGATTTTACTTGAGAACAGCATACGCTCCTTAAAAGCTAAATCACTTTCGCAATTGATTTTCAGTTTTTGTTTTAAAATCCAGTTGTTAGGTGCAAAATGTTGTATAACTTCCTATTGTGAAAATGGCTCAAAAAAGGTAAATTAAAATATTTTTTCTTTGGCATGGCTACTACGTACCTGACCTAATGTCATATATTTGTATGTAAATATGTTTGCGCATATGTGCAGTTGTGAATTTCAAACCCTTAAGGTAAATTTTAACTACTAAATTTGTTAACTCAGGCATAAATTTGTGATTTTTAATGCACACAACTTGTTTGGCATTTAAGTCACCAGCAATCGAATGCTACCCATGCACTCCGAATATCACACCGTGCAACAGCCAATTTTAAACACACACAAAACTCAGTATACCCGCGCAATTATGGGCCAAATATAATAAAGCTGAGTTTTTAGTTTATTACTTTTACGCCAGTATTTTTATTTTTTTGTTTAACTTTAAGAAAGTTATGAATTCAAAAATTTATCTAAAAAAATTAGGGTAAAATAAACTTAAGACAAGCTTTAACGAGTGGTTAATAAAAAAGAAAAATCAACCCCCGCACCTCGACGGTTAATTTTTTTTAGCTATTTTTTTATTAAAGTATTATAGGTTCTAAATATGAAACAAATCGGACCATAGATAGGGATTTTCCAAATATCTTAACTCCTGCGCCACCTGTCGGGCCAATTTTTGACGTAGAATAAGTCCTACGTTTTTGTATGGAAGCCATGCTCAAATGTTGTAGTTGTAATTTTTAGAGCTTCACAAAAACGCTTATTGCAAGAGAACTAATGAAGCGATTTGCGATAACGGTTACATTCAACTGGCTTACAAAAATTGCGGTTGCCAATTCGAACTTATTTTATATGTATGAAATTATTTTCCCCTTTCTTTGGAACAGAAACGATCCAGCTCTGAAAGTATTAAACGCAAAAAAAATTATCAAAAATCAAAGTGATTTTTTAGAAACTTAAAACTTGCACTTAATTATGCTAGAATTTAAATAAGCTATAAACATACCGAGAATTATTCTAGAAATTTAAATAAAAATGCTTGGAATTGGGATGAAAAGTTTGTGGAATTTTTATTATTTTTGTTCAAACTCTCAAATTTTAATTTATATGGTATTTGTTAGAAAAAGAGCTCTGCTTTAAGATACAAATAGTGAGCCTTAAAAAAAGGCAAAAGAAAAGTAGTGAAAACTGGTAAAAAGGTTGTTGTACTATCTCTTGTCGCGGAGTGTAATCATAAAACAAAGGAAGGAAAAATATTCAAAACTGGTCAAAATGTCGTGTCCCTATTTTTTACATAACAATATATGTATGTATGTATGATTCGCTGTTAGCTCCCAGCGTTTTGTATCAACGACTGATAAACTTATACTACCTCTGTATATTTAAAAAATATATATAAAAAAAATAATAATATATAAAAAAAAATTATTTTATGGGATTTCTCCGGTAAATATGTACAACTTTGGTTTCCATTTGCTTACTAAAAAGGGGTTTTGTTATGTGCGCCTTTGTGGGAATGAGAAATTGCGACTTATGGACAGTTTTTCATTAAGCTGACATTGCTTGTGCATAACGTATTCAATGCATTAAGCTGGCCTAAAGCAAGCACAATTGCTGGGCGGGAGATAAATGAACAAGACTACTTAGGTAGTTGTAGTAACCTCCTACATAGTAGGTAGATGAAATCCTATTAGAAGGAACAATGCACTAGGAAATATTTCAACCAGTTGCCGTAAAGCACAGCTGTAATTAATTTTGTTAAAACCAGGTATCGACAAGGAATTGTACTGCTTAAAAATTAAAAAAAAAATGTTTACCTACATACATGCTTAAATGTACATACAAATTGGGACGACATGTATTCAGAGTTTTGTCATGGAATACGTCTTACGTTTCGATATGGAGGCTATGCTCAAATGTTGTAGTTGTAATTTTTAGAGCTTTACGAAAACGCTTACTGCACGAGAACCAATGAAGCGATTTGAAAGGAAAGTGTGGCGTTTCAAAGATATAATTCCACACCTATCGACAAATTCATGTTTGTAAGCAACCAATTCGGTTTCTATCGTAGAAGCAACGGTAAATATTGGCTTATTTTGGGGTAAATTTTGAGCCTTTAAAGTTCTCTAGCAACTTACGATTTGCAGGTTAAACCTTCATTTTCGCGATATAGGTTCTTTGAAGCAACAGGAAGATTACCGTGTGCAAATTTTATATAAGTTCAACAAATATTGAGCATTTTAGCAAGTTTTTTTATTTCCAAAATGCTCAAAAACCGCTGGAATGATTTTGTTTTTGTTTTCTTTTATCAAAAATTCAAGATTTTTCCTTTGATTTGGTTTATGGGAAGTATTGGTTGATATTTTCCAAATATGTTTATTTGATTCAAATACATGGGCATAAATAATTTTTCATACAAAATCACTTCGTCATTGCATTTTGCGTTGAAAGTGAGAGAAGGACACAAAAAATATGTGTGTGTATGTATTTCTGCTTTTGATTAACAGATGGCGCAATATTTAAAAAAGGCAAAGGTGAAGGGAAATATGTAGATGAAGAATATGATAAACATAGAAGTAAAAAACAAAGGTAAATATAAAAAAATATGAGGATGAGGATATCGATAAAAGTAAAGATGAAGATAGAGGAAGACGTAATAATGAGAAAACGATATAGACACAGACTCAGTCTGTGGACTATTTCAAGATTTTTAAGATTTTCGGAATTCTCGGGATCTTACGATATAATAATTAATATTTTATCGGTTTTTTATCGATATTTTTTATCGATATTTTTATTGATTTTGTTATCGAAATTTTTATCGATATTGTTGTAGATTTTTCTATCGATATTTTCGGAACTTATCGATATAATAATATTTTTTATTGATTTTGTTATCGATATTTTAATCGATTGTATAATCGATTTTTTATAGATTTTGTTATCGATATTTTTATCGATTTCATTATCGATTTTGCTATCGATATTTTTATCGATTTAGTTATCGATTTTGTTATCGATATTATTAGCGCTTTTGTTATCGATATTGTTTCTTAGTGTGTGCTTTGGTTTTTGACTTGGATGTGTTCTTAACCATTTAGCGGCTCCGTCTCCGATACAGCCTGCAGACCAAGACGAAGGCACTGGACTGTTCGTTTTTCTTTTTTTAAGAATCAAAAAACCGCAGTAGCTCCCATTCTTACTTTTTATTTGTTTAATTAAATTACTAGCTTAATTTTGTATTCGCTCTAAGCATTTAATTCTACATTTATTTTCGTATGAATTTCTAATTTAATGCACTTACTTGCGGCATGAGTAAAACTCTTTACATATTTATATTTACATGTACATATGTATGTATTTGTATTTAATAGACATTTATTTCGCAGATTAAAAGCAATGCACTTTACTTAAAAGCGTAAACGCATTTAGAAAGTTTGAATGCACTTTGAATGCAACTTAGTTGTATTCAAAAATAACTGATTTAACAATCCCACGAATGCTTACTGTTGCACATAGGCACACAACCACAAGAGCTCAAATACTAACAAACAAAAGACGTCCATGAAGGCATTAGATTTTTGTATTGTAGAACTGCAGGATTGCGTTCTCAGTCTCTTCGCACAAAAGTAATGTATGTTATTGTTGTTTGTAAGTACATACATATGTACATAAGTACGTACATGTATAGACTTCGCTGGCCTGTCGGAAATTTTTTATTCGAATACTAAAATAGCCTGGATATCAAAATATATTGATGTTTATTTTTGGACCCAACTAAAGTTTTACAGTCTACTAAAATACCTAGAACTTCGGATTGGAAGATGCTTATATCCTTTCCTAATTGTAGAGACAGAGCACCACCGAGATCATCAGAGACGACCATTGCTCCCACACCACATCCCATCTTGGATCCGATGTGTATACGGAGATAGTGTCTCTGTCGGTCACTCAGTCTTTTCTCCTGACTCTTAGAGTCTGACCGCCAATTTCACAGCCACTTATTTCAGGTGACGATCGAAAGGCCACAATTTGAGAATAGCTTTTAGCGGATTTTTAGGATTTTTCCTCGATTTGGAAACTTTATTGTGAAAAATTGGCAAAATGTATTTTAATGAAAGTGATACGCTTCGCTAGCTATAACTTTTTCCACACTTTTCTGGCATAGCATGGATTTCTCGCCAGCAAAACTGCTCGTCCTTGGAGGCCAAGAATATGGCAAACCAATTTTTTTTTACATTCAATTTAAGTGTAGCGACCTTGAAAAATGGCAATCTGATGGTGCAAGGTCTTGGCTTTACGATGACTGGGTTATGACTTCCCATCTTGTTTAGTCAAAATAAACCGCCGAATTGTCATTTTTGAAGATGAATTACTCATGTATGCTTGCCCATTCCGACCGTTTGTCCGCAATTGCTCGCTTCAATCGTATCAGTTGTTGTCTATAAAGAGCTCCGTCGAGCGTTTGACCACTTTTCATGAACTCATGATATAGGATATCCTGGTGGTCCCACCAAATGCAGAGCATTACTTTGCTACAATTTATATTTAGCTTTGTGATCGCTGATCCGGGTACGCCATTCTTAACCTTTAAGTATGAAATTGCTATTGCTAGTTACATAAGTATCTACCGACGTGATATCTAATAGACCGCCATAGCGTTACTAAAGAAAAATTTCATTTTTCTTTATATTCTTTAAAAAAGAATGAGTACGTGTTGTTCATATATCTAGTTATTTTATAAGTAAAACAAAATATAGAAATTTTCACATTTATTACTAACTGTAAACACTATATAATATAACAATAGATATTGCAGTCTAAAATTCATTAAACAATTATTTAAAAAAAAATGCTTCCAATTCGGCGTCTACAAACGTTGATGGTCTTCCTTCGCGCTCCTTGTCGGTTGTGTCAAAATCACCACTTTTGAAACATCGGAGTCAGTAGCCACAGGTTGTAATTGATGGAGCATAATCTCCGTTAGCCCAAGGAAGTAGCCGATGACTTTCGTCCGTACTTTTCTTTAAATTGAAGCAAAGTATTCAGTTAAGTGCAACACAAAGTAGACGAGCCACAGTCACGCCTAGTTGAAAAATAGTGAACTTTTTGTGCATTTATAGTTAGTCGAATTTCCTACAGGGTAAGTTTGGAGCCTTTTACTTAACATTTTCAAAGTGGGTAAACCACTTTTGCGTACGAAGCGCAACTTCACTGGCGTAAATATGTAGCAATAAAGTAACAGTACCCAGTGAAAAAATGCACTGGTTCCGTTTAAGGGCGCGCTATTTGCGTATTATGAATCGTAAATGATTTGGTTCGCTTCTTAAATAAGTTTTGCTTTAAATTGCGGGTGCAGTATATGCGCAAAAACCTTACGGATTTTACATTATTCCTTTATAAAAACAAACTAAGTTTATGCATAAGTCTTATTTATAAATTGACTACCTGTAGTACAGTAAGCTAACAAAGCTAGAGTTTCTGAAAATTCTTTTCATCGAATTATACTCAAATGAAACATATTTTTCCCACCAGTTTAAGTTTAGTCCGCAGTGGAAAGTAACCGCAGAAACTTAAGAGTAAACAGACACACACGCATTTAGACATTTATTTAGTTATTTCCTCCTCTCCAAAAGATAAGAACACAAGCACAGTAGCGCATAGCGGCATTCAATTTTAAAATAAAATCTTTTCTTGTCTCAAATTTACTTATGCTTTTGTAGAAGCAAATTGTGATTGCATCTGAATGTAGAGGTCTTACGTGGCCGAGGGTCGCATGGTACAAAACAATCTCAGTCATACAAGTACTCGTACTTACTCGTTTACAATCGCATTTGTGCGCTTGGCAACCATTATATATATCTAACTATGCTAATACGAACTAAGTCTGCAGATTACACATTTACAAACATACATACATACATACAACCTATGTATGTACTTATGTATGTGAGTAAAGCGTAAACAAAAGATTCGTTTTGCAATTCTATTGCCGTTAAATGCTTACTTCAATGTAAGTAAAGTAAATGTGTGTATGTACGTATTGTCCCTGCAGCAAATCAAACTGGTTCAGAACTTGAGCTGAGCTAGCCTGAAAAGGGTCGGTACTGGTTCTTCATCTATCTCAACTCAATGCTTTCAACTGTCTTTTTTAACATGGCGATGTCCTACGAAGTGACAATTGTCGCCCTCTGCAGAACTTTTGAACTTGTTCTGAGCTGACTCTGGCTTAGATGGCTCTGAGACAGTTCATATAACAACAGTTCCTAAATAGTTCAAAAAGAGTTACCTCCGAACTAGAAATAATTTGGTTAGTTTTGAGCTGGTTCTTAGAAGTATAGTACAGAGCCTTTTCTTTAAATAAGCACGCATACAATTTTGTAAATAAAAAATATATACTTCATTTTATGTTTAAAGAGCTATTTGATTTGCACTAATTTACTTTTTGAGGCAAACTGTGCTTTAAAATTAGGAACATAAAGTGTCAATTATTCCTTTTTTTTTCTTTTTGTTATTCGTAAAAATAATTTATATTTGTTACGTATAATGGGTATTTCTGGGATACTTATAATTAAAAATCTAAACTAAATCGTGTAAAAAAAATGAGAAAAACGATGATATATTGAATGCTTATTTGTGATAGCTCAGCGTTAAATTGTATTAAGTGTATTGAAATGTAATACATAGACTCCCCTGCATCTAATAAGAACATATAGAATTTTAAATATTCACAATGATTTTCATGCTAAAAATTTTTCGTACATTTTTTATTTAAGGATGGCTCATAAGTATTATAACATAAACAAATAAATTCACGTTTCTGACTGTGTTGGTAATTTAGTAGAATTCTAGAAACTATTATAAAAACTTCAATATTTTAAATCAGAGTTTATAAGTATGCAGTTCTATAAGCCATTAAATTTTAGTATAATTAATCGCGCTGATTTAATGTAACACTTTTTACGCACGCTCTTAAAGATATTATCCAATTTAAATATTTTCGTTTAAGACGCAAGATTACACTTTACTACACTAAAATTTGAATACTCGAAATAGTTATAATAAAAAAAATCTTTATTTTTTATATTTTATTTAAAAATGTTTATTTTTTTTTAAATCTGATTACAAGGTAAAAAATTTTGATGAAAAATCGTTAAATTTAACTTTGTTTTATATAAAGTTTTAAAACACGGTTTATATGATTTTGTTTCAAGCATCATGATTTGTTTTATAAAATAATAACAAACAAATTTTAACTCTAAATACATTGTGAATATTTAAAAAGGAAATGGCGCACAGTGTTTCGAATATATGGAGGCAGGTAGAAAAAAGTCATGGTGACAGTTGGTAAAAAAACCGGTTTGACTTAGAGAGGGAATAGTAAAAGTCATAAGTACCAAATTTTACATTATTTACTCACCCCCTTCTTCACGAACGATACATTTCCAAAAAAAATACGGGAATGGGCGCTATACCGACTAATCAGTTTAGTTGCATTTGGCGCTGAACCCATTACAGAAAGTGTTTCTTTTTCAATTGTAATTAATTATCTAAATGTCGTGGAATATTCAGGTGAAGGTATTTATCATTTATTTGGTATTTTCCTATTTCCTTACCAACAAATTTACTTTGAAATGTAGATTATAAAGATTATTAGTAAAAAAAAGTGTGAGTACCGGTCCGTCAGGTCTTGAAATTAGAGTAATATTTTAGAGAATTTTATGTAGTTTTCGAATATATAATTTGATCTTTGCGCGCGACTTTGCAAATATATGTAATTTTAGATTTTCTTAATTTTTGATTTTCAGCTTCTTTTTGCATAATTTAGCGAAAAGAATTTTTCAAACAATGAAAAAATCCCACCAGATATTGGGAAAAAGCGAGTATTGACACCTAAGTCATTTTATTGTATAGAGTGGAAAGCAGGAAACAAAAATTACCCAAAATTCTATCACATTTAATGACTGGGCCCACATTTTTTGTGAGTTTTGAACGTTATAGTAATCCAATCTTCTCCATATTTTATATTTAGGTTTTTCTAATAAAATAAAGACTACAAACTAAATTTCATCGAAATCATTACATTAATGGTACCAGTAACGACTTTTTTGGAAATATTTTAGCAGTTGCCGCATAAACTATGTAGAGAACTACATATTAAATAAACGAAAACAGTTTGCTATTAGTTTTAGGGACTAAAAAATCGAAAAAATATAGTATAGCATCTCTTGTCAGCTTTCACATGACCAGGATGAGTAACATTGATGACAGCGCAACTAGCAACATATGAGTTTCAACCGTCCAGCTCTGCATCCCTTTTGCAGTAGTTCAGAGACAGTTCTGAAATTTGTGGGGCGGAACTAGCGCTTTGCCAGACTGTCCCTAAATTTTGCTGCAGGGGTATTAGAATATTTCAAATAAAATTTTCTTCTTAAATCACTTGAATATATGTACATATATACATACATAATAACGTAATTCAAATACGGAAGGAAATCGATGCGTTTCTAGGAAACTCTTTTCTGAAAATAGCTTATTTTTAGAAATACACTCCGTCACTGTACTAATTAGCTAAAACATTTTGAATTACGAAATTTTTTAAGTTTTAGACGCTACTCAATAGTTAAAGCATAATAGCACTGGTTTACAGCAAAAATTTGCACTGGACGCCAATATCCAATGCCCATGTAAAATTGTTCGCTGATTCCGAAACTGGAGTTTGCTTTTTTTAAATGACAAGTTTTCGAGATATTTGTAATTTACCGTTATTAGGGTAGCCACCATTTAAGATGCCCGGACCCCAATTTTGAAATGTGAAATTATTATTTTTTTAAATATACTTTTATTAACATTTCTTAACCAAAATGTAACTCAATAAACAATTCTTTAACCTTGGAATGTTATGCACATTTTTCAAAATTTGTCTTACAGTCGGCCGCTGTGTCTGAGTGGTTAGAGGTGCGTGGTATTTTCTAAGAGCGGTCGCTTTCGGCAGGCAACACACAAATTGCAGGAGAAGCTCGTCCAAACACCAACCAAATTTTGAAATAGGGCATTCTTCAACCAAATTTTGCAGTAGCGCGTTTTCAAAATGTTGTCTGACATAGGGCGTTTTCGAACTGGCTGCGGAAATAGGTCGATCTTCCACTCATGCCGTCGATATGTACATATCACACTTTTATGTACTTAAATATTTGCATAACTACAAAAACCAAAAACTTTAAAAAAAGCGTTAAGTTTTGAGTTTACATAAGCTCTCATAGTAAAAATAAGTACACGTTTTGTTCTAGTGAGCTACTTGTAATCGGTACAGCTATAAATTTTATACTCTATGGCACTCTCAATTAAATGATAAGCTTCAATGCAGAATACCCCTGTTAAAGGCGCGTCCCTGATGTTGTTTGTCAATTATTGCAGAATCCAAATAGCTCATTCGCGTAAATTTCCTTTCCTTGAGGCGATCGTGTAATTTCCTGATAGGATTCCCGTGACGATTAATAACTTTTTCTTGGATAATCTTGCCAAGTGATTTTGGAGTGCTTCCTTCCGCCTACCGTTTAGCCAAAGTAGAACATATCCCCATCGCTATGCTACAGAAGGGCCATGGACCGATCTACGTTTTTCCTTTTTAACCATATAAATTGTTTATAGTGAATTTGGTTAAAGTTTAAAACTTATCAAGACAATTTCTTAGGATGTAGGGGAAATTAATTTGATTCATTTTTACTTAAATTAAAATATTATGGTTTTCGAGGTACTTAAGCGGACATAATTATTGATGTAGTTACATCTTTTTGTTGACTTACATAAATATATAAATCCTTGAATAAAACATAAAAATTTAATGAAGTATACGTATTTATTTAAGATTTTTCAAATAAAATATATATAAGCGGGTTTCACTGTATTTTCATTTTAAGTTTGTATTATGAATGCAAAAAAAGACTTCGACATGAAAAATTCCACTCATATGCTATGTAAGAGTTTGTGCCGGTATGGCATTGTACTATAGGGTGTTCCATTACGCATTTTCCTTTAGCCATTTATTTTGCAACGAGCTTTTTCGTTAGTAGCATGATTTTTTTGTGAAGGAATAGGCTCTAATGCAAATAAACAAAAATTACCAAAAAACTTAAAAATTAGAAAAAAAGGTACACATACATATTTATAATCTACAACTTAAAGTTAAGTTTACGTGCTTCAAAATTGGAGATTTTCCCTAGACTTTTATTATTTCCGTTCAGCGAAAAGTTAAAATGATAAAATAATGATTGAATGCTGCTCTAATTACTTTATTTAGATAAGCTGACAAAAACTTTAGTTTATCAATTTTAATATATCTTACTAATATTTGTTTTAATTTTGTTGTTTAATGGAAAAACCAACAAAGTCTAAGCGGTAGAAGTTACAGCTGCTATTCCGGAGATCACCACATCTCTTCATCAGACTTCTTTTTCTAGACTTCAACGGGAATCGAACTCGCATCATCATGCAACATGGTGTATTGGCTCTTTAGTTTATGCGTTTGTTTAGTTAAGGCCAGTATGCAGCTCTCAAGAAACTCCGTATAAAATGGCGTACAAGAAATGGATAAGAAATTGTCTTGTGTAAAATTTTCTTTAGGCAGTACCAAAGAACGTAGATAACGAGAAGGGACAACTCCTTATACACCCATTTAACAAAATTTTTAAGAGAGAGCCGTAAGGCTGGTGAAGTATCAGATGTCAAAATTCCTTGGACACACACACGAAAGATTGGAAATTTTTTTATTGACCGTTTTCTTGAGAGCTGCATACTGACCTTTAACACGGTTAGCTGAGTACCATATTAAATTTTCAATCAAATCTATAATCAAGTGTTCCAGGCGTAATTTAGTAACTGAAAGCATTTTACTTTCTTGTTCATTTAAAATCTATAAAATATAAGCTAAATAAATATATAGAATGTATATCCAAGCTTTTAAATGCATAACTATAACATGATAACGAAGTTTACTCAATCGGTAACAGCGTATTTTCATCAGTGTTGGCCAGAACGAGCTTTTATCCAGCGGTTGTTCATATAAAATGTACATAAATTTACGGTTGCCATTTTGGTACAATTCTACCAAATATGGGCAATTTTTCTCCGTTAAGGCCTATGTGCATTTTTTGTCTGTTTTGGGAATTTTTTAAGCAACTACATATAGCTATCCGTTCATTTGGCGTTGGCGAGAGCTATCCGCTTGTTTGAAATATGCAGCACTCGCTGCAGCTGTTCTGTTAATTGTTATCGCCATACTGCGGTGGAATTCTGACAATGAATTTCGAGAAAATTTTCGAGTATGCAGTTTTATAGCCCGTTTAATTTTAGCAAAACAATTTGCAAGTTTCAAGTAGTTTTGCTTTTTTAGAATTCTTTTGTGGAGGGTCTTGCGCATCTAGAAATTCTAAAAATAAATTTTGGAATATTGATAAAAAATTTATTAAATTTTTTTGAACTTTATACAAACTATGAAGCTTTGATATATATTGATTATATTTTAGAATAAACTATATTTTCATAAATAACACAGGTTTACGAAAAAAAAAGATTCTGTATATTGATCTTCAGAAGAATTGTATTGAATTTGCAGATTTTTCAACAAATTTTTCTCTACTTGACCTTCAAATGACCTCGAACGTGACGTGATGGAGACTAACAGACATCGGATTCGTTTTCAGGGCGTCGAATACTATAGGGATATAGCGGTTTGGTTCAATATGCAGACATTTTTTTTGTAAACCTGTATAGTTAAACCTGTATAGTTAAAAAATCATAAAAATAATTGTGAATGTTATATTAGAATAAGGTGTACACTAACTAACATTTGACACTGCGTGTATATGCACAAATGCAAACAAATATGTATAGAAAATTAATTTATTTACACGAATTTAAAATATTGCAACTTTTGTTAACTTTTAATATTAAAGAAAAAATATATATGTATTTTAGAAGGCGGCAAAATATTGTACATTTAATTTTATTTTGGGCCCTTTTACTTGGATATTGTGGTGGAGAAAATTTTGAAGAGGTGGCAACCGTGCATAAATCTTAAATAAAGCTTAGCACACGCGCCTATCAAATGCCGTAGACCGGTGATTGGCACCGCCTTGCCCGCGGGCAAAGCTCTTTCAAGCTTTCTATACATTTTTTTTGTCGCGTCTAGTGTAGAGGCTCTCTATTCCCATGGCTGCTGTAGACTTACCCTTAGGGCCAATTTCACAGTGCGTAGTTAACTCAGAATCGGCAATTAACTAGAAATTTTCAGAACAAAAATATGTAGTTAACTGCCGATTCTGAGTTAACTACGCACTGTTAAATTGGCCCTAAATATGTTGCTGAATAAGTTTGTACAAAGTTTTGTTGCATGCATGTACATACACGCATCCATACAATGTGCTATAAAAAAGCTCTGGAAGGCTATAAAGGGTGGAATCCTGAATCAACTTTAATGTTTCGCTTTAGCTTTCAAGGGAGCTTACATCTATAACCAGAGAATGTTTATAAATATATATATATATATGTTATATAAATTATAAATTTATAAACATTCTCTGCTATAACTGTCATGTGCCTCGCCTTTAAGCTCATTTATGCATACTTAGCATTGCGTGGAAAGACGTGTGACTTGTCACTCAGAGAATCTTTTAAAAGAGTTCTGCATATAAGCGTTCAGGCAAAGCACAGCACGACATGAAAAGGTGACATTCGATTGAGTAGTTTCAGTAATTTTTGTTCGGAAGACATAAACATAACCGAGCCTTTACCGCACGCACGAATACTTTTTTAATTTTTATTTGTAAGCATGCGCACAGGGAAAAAGCTCTTATTTTGCATAAATGTTCTGTACATGTATAACCCCTCTGTAAGATTCTTACTCGTACCCCTCCTACTGACAACCTAGCTGTACTATAACAATGTTAACAATCCTACAATTAAAGTAGTTATGCAAACACATAATGAAAAATCCATTAATTCATTCATTAATATACCCATGAAGATATTATGAAGTGTCAATTCGGAAGACACATACTATATAGTATTCGAAATTTTTGTTCAAAATCCGTATTGGTGGAGCTGTAATAAGGATGTCACATAAGAGGTGATAACAGAGTTATTTGAATTACTATCACTCTACCGCGAACTCAAGTTGAGAACAAAATACTAGGTAAAATCAACAAAAAGCTTTTTAATATGCCACGCTTTTATAAATAGACTAAAAAGTAGAAAATAATATTTCTCAGTCCCATAGCATTTGTTTTGATAACTTTTGATTTTGGTATTTTAGCAAAAGTCATTATAAACAATTTATGAGATTGAAAACGAAAAACGTGGAGCGCATGCCTGGATGATGTTCGTATCGCAACCAGAGATTGTTTTACTTTTTCGAACGTAGTAAACAATAATAACAATCTTTTGTAAATTTCGATATCAAATGAAACGTGAAAAACAATATCTACGAGGAATGTAACCTGCATGTGTATCGGTGTGTAGCAGGGTAACGTCTGCCTGGGTCTACTAGTCATTTATAAATATATCGAACTATCGAAATAAACTTGTCCAAGTTACACATTCTTAAAAGCACATATATATATTTTTTTTAATATATCCGTTTGTCCTTTTGTGTTATCTATAAATAGTATTTTGAACAATTAATTTATAATTTAAAGCAAAAAAACTTCACTAAATAAAATTAGTCCTGTTTCCAGTTAATTTTTGCTATCTTAAATATTTTTTTCCTTCTTTAATCACTTAAGAAATATACAAATGTTTTTGTCGCTAATATTAACTAAACAAATAAATATTGGTGCTACAAAAAAAGGATCAGTCCAGCGTCTTTACCTACAGGCTGAGTCGGAACCACAGCCGCTAAACTTAAGCGTAGAATACGTGATATTATTAGGATCACATTCAAGTTAAAAACGGTGCATGAAATATTCGTTTTGATTGTATTGAATTGAATTTAATAAATCAATATGAATTGAAAAACATTAATACTTAGGAATAGATACTCAAATCCACATGAACTTCAATCCTATGTACCATCAGCTTATAAATAGATATATGCCATGACGTGTATCACTATTTCGATTCATTTTATTTCCTTTCATACTGCGAATGCGAAGGTCGAATGCGAATGTGTAAAATGATGCCAATCATTCGCATAACGAATGCGAATGCAAATATTCGCAACATCGCTGGTACAAATGTATCACTAATGTTTTCAATAGAAAAGCATTACCTAATGGTTGAAACACAAACTAAAATAAAGATAAAAGCTTTATCTAAAAGCTC
>NW_023460991.1:27449-30068 GCF_013731165.1 Rhagoletis pomonella | reverse complement strand
AAAAATTACTCTAGATAGAGTAAAACGTGTTTATTTGCTCGCCGTCGTAATCCAAGTGAAAGAGTCAAACTTAAGCGATATAGCAAATACATAAAGGGCCGCTAAGAAGGACGGCGTAATAAGGAGCTGATGAGAACATTAATGGCTGCGTTTCTTTATACATTCCGGATAATCCCATTTCACAGCCGGAATAAACAGAATGCGTTTGAAATATACGTTGACATATCATCAGGAACGTTCTAAAGAATAAGTAAACAAAAAAGTTTATTCCAAACGTTCAGAATGAATAAAGAAATGCAGCCAATATTAGTTCGCTCTTTGCGATGTTTTGCTGCTTGATATGCTTGTCAATATAATGATAATACATAGTTTGCATGTGCAATAAAATGTTAAACTTAAAACTTTTAAATATTTCATTCATATAAATTTAAGTATATTTAATCTAAGAATATTTTGGTTACATATAATACGGGAACAATCTCTAATGATTGACTTGTGAGGGGATTTGATATATTAATTAAAGCGGTGGATAGCAAAACTTGCGAATAATCTTGATTAGACAAGCTTGCTACGGTTTAAACGCAGCAATTTCCTTGGAACCTTTGTTTGAATTAGACGTATTGTGAACGGGTATATGTAAAAGCGTATTATGTCTTTTTTTACAATCGCGGCAGGGACCTAGTCGACAACTGTGCACCTTATGACCATACCGTAAACAATTGAGACACAATCTTAATTTATTTGCTGTACTTATTCGATCTTGCACGCTCAGAGCTTTAAAGTTTGCACAATCATAAATTCGATGATCACCTCGGCAAAAGGAACACGAATAGGATGACTCATCACCTTTACCATCATTGTGGTTTATGCAAGCGAACGAATTTGTTTTTGGATATTCTATCTTGTTTGCTGTTCCAAATGGCTTGACATTTTTGTTTGTATTACTTGTTGTACGATTTAATGACTCTAAAACGTCAGCACGATCGAGCAAAAACCTTTGAAATTGTTTAAATCGGGCATGTCACTTAATGTGCCACGCCACTCCTCCCATTTAATGTGTGTGCGGCCATCTAACTTTAAACTTAAAATATGTACGACCAACACGTCCCACTGATCAGTAGGCTGACCCAAACTTGATAAAGCGCGAAGGTTTTTTGTGATATGGTCCACCATGAATCGCAGGGATTTGTCCGATTCTCGCGTTAATTGTTGTAGATTTAGTAACGAATTTAAATGGTGGGTTATGAGCTGACGTTTATTGTCATAACGTTCGCATAGTAACTTCCATGCGGCGCTATAATTGGCATCGGAGACCTCCAAATTAGCAACAACGTTAGACGCATCGCCGGCTAGGTAAGAAAGGAGGTAATGAAATTTGTGGATGGGTGCTATGCGGTTATTGTTATGAATCAGCGATACAAAAGTGTCTCGAAACTCAAGCCAGCGGAAGTGAGCTCCATCAAATTTCAACATCTGTATTTGAGGTAGTTTAAAATTAACCCCCTGATGCTCACAATGCAATGCCGAGGGCTCATTCGCAGCGGGGTGCTCGTTTGCATCAGGATTACTTGAAACAAATTTCTGAATTAATCTTTGAGCAAGAGCAATGTTATTTATGAATGATTGTTCAAAATAGTCCCGTTCATCAATTTCGCCTTGCAAATTGCTTGAATTCAGTACCTCTATCTGATTTTGCAATTCATCGAATCTGCTGGTTAACGACTCAAATCTACGAAGCCTAAGAGTTAATTCTGTTACTTCGACCGACGTTAAAGAGTCCTTTGCCAGGAGCAAAGCAAGTGAGTTTTTGAACTTTGTAATTTGTCCCTTTACTGAACTCCGTTTAGTGATTAAGTCTTGTAACTCTTGCGCATCTTTTAGATTTGTTTCGCTGCCAGATTCCTTATCTAAGGGCATTTTAGATGTTAATCTGCTAGCAATTTATTCGAAAGGTTTAATATTGCTTAGTTCGCACTCTTCATATGGCTTTACCTGGGCCGAGGTGAACCAGAATGTGCTGATATGCCTGTTACTTTCACTTCACGTTCAATTTTATTTAGCTTTTTCATTTGATTTTGGCATGTGAATATGTAAAAAAAATATGTATATATAAGAAGATTTTAAAGCGCAAGTAGAGTCACTGTTTAAATAGATGGGATTACAATAAGGAAGTGGATAGGAACCTAAGGAAAACACTTAGCTGCATTGGCAAGGCTGCGGAGATTGCTGTATGCTGATCACCGGCTGAAATTGACTTCAATGGCTGGGTTTCCGAATAGATGGTGTATATTCGTACGTTGTTCGTTGTGATTATGTGTAGAATAATCGTCGATATCGTCCTGTCACGATCGCCACTTTTTGTGTTAAGATTGCACACAAATTAAACGTTTAATTTTGGCTATAATTCAATCAATGTGTATTTCAATATTAAAACACAGTTCTTAGGTTGATACATGTGCTGGTGAGATAAAAAAGGCAAAAGAAAAAGAACACGTGCTGATAGTCTAAGTTGACAGGTCCCTTGACACACTCTAAAAAATCTGTTTAAAAATGCGACTATAAATCGAGTATATTTTTGTTTATTTTTAAATTTTTTTAGTAAATTTACACGATAAATAT
>NW_023460991.1:21082-27349 GCF_013731165.1 Rhagoletis pomonella | reverse complement strand
CAGTTGTCTAACGAAATTTGTCGATAGCCTAGCTACGAATATTTTGTTGTTGAAAAGCCTAACGATAAAATTAGTTTAAGTTTTTATTGAGAAAAATTAGGCAAAATTCAATCGGTAAGCAAACTATTATAATAAAAATCAGTAAACATTTATCACAAATAGATGTGCTTATTATTATTAATCTTTTTATTTATTACACTGTGCAAGTTGGAAATTTAGGCAAAGGTTTTGGTAGTTGATCTCACTTAATTGGGGCATTGTAAATTCTATGGCTCCCCCCTTTTGTCAGATTGGATCCAGTGTTCGAGATAACGACACTTGAACATTTGCTTCAATTTTAACTTGTTATTATTTACAATAACTCAGTTTTTGGGTTGTTTTAATACAATTTTTAACATTACTGATTTTTATAGTGAAAGTTATTTAAAAAAATAGTCACGTGAAAAAGTTTAGTGATATGACTTAAACGGACTTTGCCGGAGTCATTTAAAAAAAAACTTAAACATTTAAACAAATTTTCAAGTACTGTTACGTCGAAAACTAGAGCCACAGCTGAATTTTTAGACGTGGAAAGCATGATGTCAAAATGATGTGTTTGTTGTAATTCATACTGTAATTGTGCATATAATTTGTTAGTGTAATTTTTTACTTATATACGGCTAACACCACCTTATTAAATTCGTCTTGCACGAGGCCCTTATTGCAAAATGAAAATTCCAGCATCCTATGGTACTGCTCCGTAGTAGCTTTTGCGCTTCTGTTTTTTTTCATATTGTATTCACAAACAACAATCTCGACAACAATAATGTTTAGATTGCACGTAAATCAAACATTTAATTTTGGCTTTAATTCAATCAATGTGTATTTCAATATTTGAACACAGTTCTTAGGTTGATACATGTGCTGATGAGATAAAAAAAAGCAAGTGAAAAAGAACACGTGCGGATAGTCTAAGTTGACAGTTCCCTTGACAGACAAGTATTGACAGTCAGAATGTTGCCACCTTTGTGTTAAGGAAAAACGTTATGAGGGTGTCGTAGGCGCGAACATGCTCCCCCCGTTGAAAGATGAAAGTCTTGCAACCTTCACTTGTTCATCTCTTCGGCTGTAGGTAACGGACAAAGGCGCACCAAGGGGCGACGGACACATCCCCGTATAGTGGCAATTTCAGCGACACGGGCTACTCCGTCAGAACCAGGATGAAGGCGCTGTATCCTTCCAAGCCGCCAGCAAATCGGGGGTACATTGTCTTCTTGTAGAAGAACAATGTCTCCGATGTTGAGAGGCGCAGGATTACTCTTCCATTTGCAGCGCTGCTGAAGTTCGGCTATGTATTCACGCTGCCATCTGCGCCAGAAGTGCTGATGAATTTGCTGCATGCGCTGATATCTCTGCAGATGATTGATGTTGCAATTCTCAAAACTAGGTGATGGCAGTGCAGTGAGAGGCCGTCCAATGAGAAAGTGCCCAGGGGTTAAAGCTTGGAAATCATTAGGTGAAGAGGAAAGAGGGCATAATGGGCAGCTATTTAAAACCGACTCTACTTGCGCAAAAAGTGTAGACAATTCCTCGAAGGTGAGATGGGAATTTCCCATAACTCGCTTTATATGAAATTTTGCCGATTTTACCCCGGCTTCCCAAATTCCGCCAAAATGAGGAGCGTAAGCAGGCGAAAACAAAAACTTGATTCCTTCATTACTTGCAAAATCAGAAAAAGAAGTCTTGTTAGACTCAAAAAAAACTAATTATTTCATTTGCCCCCGCGACAAAGTTGCGTCCGTTATCGCAGAATACCTCGGCTGGCCGCCCTCGCCTAGCGATAAATCTTCGAAACGTAAGTATGAAGGCATCTTTTGTCATATCAGAAACCGCTTCTAGGTGAACACATTTATATCTTAAACAAATGAAAATACATAAATAACATTTTACTACCTTTGATCCGCGACCCTTTCTGTTTAATATACAAAATGGACCTGCGAAATCTATGCCGACAGCCCTGAATGGGAAATTGGTGGTGACACGCTGAGACGGTAAGTTACCCATGATAGGCACAATTGTTTTGCCTTATAGTCTTCTACATTTAACGCAGTTATGTACAGTGCGCCTCGCTAGGTGTCTACCATTTATAGGCCATATGAAATCCCTGACGATGGATAACAGTAGCTGAGGTCCGGCGTGTAAGTTGCGTCTGTGTTCATATTCAAAAATTAGTTTTGTGAGATGGTGAGAAGAATGTAGCAAAATCGGATGCTTTTTGTTGAATGAGAAATTAGAAGCGTCTATGCGACCACCTACTCTGATTAAATTTGAGTTGGTGTCATAAAATGGAGTTAGTGACAAAATTGCAGATTTTGCACCTAGCGACTTTCCTTTCGAGAGCAAACGATATTCAGAAGAAAACGATTGCTGCTGTGCCAATCGACACAAATGTTGAAATGAGTTATTCAATTCTTCAACTGACAAGCTACCAATAATTCGATCCGTCGGGTTTTTTAAGTTGTGAAAAAATCTAAAGACATAGGCAAGCATATGTTTTAATTTTAAGAATTTAGAATGGTTTTCAAATTTTATAGCAGAGTTTTCAGTAGTTACTGTGTATATCATAGCTGTTTGTTTTATTTCGGGCAAGTCGTTCTGAGGCGGAGCTGATTCACCTAATATAGGCCACGAATCTTCGGGTTCGATTAAAAATTTAGGACCGGACCACCAAATAGTTTTGCTAGAAATTCGGTCTGGATTGATTCCCCTTGAAATAAGATCGGCAGGATTAAGATGAGTTGGAACATACCTCCAAGAAGATGCATCGGTTAGATCACATATTTCGGCGACCCTATTTGCAACAAATGTTTTTAATGCTTGGGGGCTGGTTTTGAGCCATCCTAGTACTACGCTAGAGTCACACCAATGTACCTTACGATTTATTTCGCAACGCAAGGACTTTAAAACAGCCTTGCACAAATTTGCTGCCAGCAAGCTTGCACAAAGCTCTAGTCTCGGTATGGTTGTCGGCTTGATAGGGGCTACCTTTGACTTCGAACATAGGAGAGCGACGGTCGCTTCCTTATAGCAATTTGTCGACTTGAGATATATGCATGCCCCATAAGCATGCTGCGAAGCATCACTAAATGAATGTAGCTCTATTGAGATGGGGTTGTCACATATTGTGCGTCGAGGAATCTTGATTTCGAGAAGGACTGGTAGCGCTAGAGTAAATTTGCACCAGGAGTTTTGTACGTCATTTGGAACAGCTTCGTCCCAATCAATTTTCTCGCTCCATAATCTCTGTAACAGAAATTTGCTTTGTACGATACATGGACTCATTAGACCCAAGGGATCGAAGATCTTGAATAATGAAGAAAGCATGGAACGTTTGGTCGACTTAGCGTTGTGTGTAGGAACTGCCCTTTGAATGGGGAAAAATAATTCGTCTGTAGATGGTTCCCATCCTATTCCTAGTGTACTTGTAGATTCGCTAAATAAGAGATTGCTTTCCACTAGGGGGAATGCAGAAAGTAAGCTAGGTAAATTGCTTTTAAACTTTCTTAAATTAAGACATCCCCGCTTTAAAGCGCGCATGACGGCCTGTTGAATGTAAATTATCATGTCTTCGCTGTCACTTCCGGTGATTAGGTCGTCAACCATAAAATCATGTTGTATGATCGTTTTGATAGTATCGTCTTCACACTCTTCGCCTAATTGCCAGAGACAGCGTGTGCTAAGGTAACTAGAGCTTGCCATTCCGTACGTTACGGTATTGAGCATGAGCGTTTTAATGAGAGTGGATTCATCTTCTCTCCACAGGATCAGCTGTAGGGGTCTGTCTTCTTCGTTTACCAAAAACTGACGGTACATCTTTTCCTCGTCGCCTGTCAACAGGTACTTATGTTGGCGAGCTCTGATTAACATGGAAAACAGGCTATCTTGCAGATTTGGTCCTACCATGAGGATGTCATTGATAGAATATCCAGACGATGTAGGAGCTGACCCGTCGAACACAACCCTAATTTTAGTAGACTCACTTTCGTTTTTGAATACGGCATGATGACACAAAAAATATGAAGACACAGGTTTGGCTACGGGTGCTTCAGTGAGATGACCTAACTCTGCGTATTCCCTTATGAAGTTCACGTACTGAGCTTTAATGTCTGGGTTTTTACTGAAGCGCTTTTCTAGTTGTAGCAGACGTTTTTTGGCTAAATGGTAGGAATCGCCCAAACAATCGGGATTGTCTATCCGCGGCAAGCCGACTGAAAATCTACCGGACTCTAAACGATGGGTGTTGGGCTGAAAATGAGCTTCACATTCCCGCTCACTCGGACTCAAAGTAAAGTGCTTTGGTGGGATCTCTTCCAGCTCCCTAAATCTGGCTAACTGTTGATTGATTGATTTAAAATTTATTGATGCATTTGACTGGTGGCATTGAATACTTCTAGACTTTGGAAGCACATTATTGTATGTTGGACCAGAGATTAACCAACCGAATTTGGAACTTCTTAGTTTAGGGCCGTGAGGGCCGAGCGAGGATTGCTTATCGCCAATGATATCCCAAAATATTTCGGCGCCTATGAGAATATCAACGGGAGTGGACTTGTTAAAAGAAGGGTCGACAAGTTGCGTGTTTTTAGGCAGTTGAAACTGTTTTGCGTCTATGGTACATTTTGGAAGATCGCCTGTTAACTTAGGCAACACTAAAAAAGATTGCGTGATCTTAAATGGCTCAGTCAACGAAGTAAGCTGAGCGGTGCATGTTTCAATTAAATTGCTGGTTTCATTGTCTCCAATGCCAACAATATTAATGATATCGGAACTGTTGGCCTGAAGATGAAGTTTATCTTTTAGTGATTGTGTAATAAAAGACGATTGACTTCCACAGTCCAGTAGAGCCCTCACATTTAATGATTGACTTGTGAGGGGATTTGATATATTAATTAAAGCGGTGGATAGCAAAACTTGCGAATAATCTTGATTAGACAAGCTTGCTACGGTTTCAAACGCAGCAATTTCCTTGGAACCTTTGTTTGAATTAGACGTATTGTGAACGGGTATATGTAAAAGGGTATTATGTCTTTTTTTACAATCGCGGCAGGGACCTAGTCGACAACTGTGCACCTTATGACCATACCGTAAACAGTTGAGACACAATCTTAATTTATTCGCTGTACTTATTCGATCTTGCACGCTCAGAGCTTTAAAGTTTGCACAATCATAAATTCGATGATCACCTCGGCAAAAGGAACACGAATAGGATGACTCATCACCTTTACCATCATTGTGGTTTATGCAGGCGAACGAATTTGTTTTTGGATGTTCTATCTTGTTTGCTGTTCCAAATGGCTTGACATTTTTGTTTGTATTACTTGTTGTACGATTTAATGACTCTAAAACGTCAGCACGATCGATCAAAAACCTTTGAAATTGTTTTAAATCGGGCATGTCACTTAATGTGCCACGCCACTCCTCCCATTTAATGTGTGTGCGGCTATCTAACTTTAAACTTAAAATATGTACGACCAACACGTCCCACTGATCAGTAGGCTGACCCAAACTTGATAAAGCGCGAAGGTTTTTTGTGATATGGTCCACCATGAATCGCAGGGATTTGTCCGATTCTCGCGTTAATTGTTGTAGATTTAGTAACGAATTTAAATGGTGGGTTATGAGCTGACGTTTATTGTCATAACGTTCGCATAGTAACTTCCATGCGGCGCTATAATTGGCATCGGAGACCTCCAAATTAGCAACAACGTTAGACGCATCGCCGGCTAGGTAAGCAAGGAGGTAATGAAATTTGTGGATGGGTGCTATGCGGTTATTGTTATGAATCAGCGATACAAAAGTGTCTCGAAACTCAAGCCAGCGGAAGTAAGCTCCATCAAATTTCACAATCTGTATTTGAGGTAGTTCAAAATTAGCCCCCTGATGCTCACAACGCAATGCCGAGGGCTCATTCGAAGCGGGGTGCTCGTTTGCATCAGGATTACTTGAAACAAATTTCTGAATTAATCTTTGAGCAAGAGCAATGTTGGTTATGAATGATTGTTCAATATAGTCCCGTTCATCAATTTCGCCTTCCAAATTGCTTGAATTCTATCTGATTTTGCAATTCATCGAATCTGCTGGTTAACGACTCAAATCTACGAAGCCTAAGAGTTAATTCTGTTACTTCGACCGACGTTAAAGAGTCCTTTGCCAGGAGCAAAGCAAGTGAGTTTTTGAACTTTGTTTAGGCCTTAAGCCTAAATATTTCCAAATATAATGCACCACCCT
>NW_023460991.1:0-21072 GCF_013731165.1 Rhagoletis pomonella | reverse complement strand
CCATTTTGCGCACCGCACTTGAGCCGCACTGCGTCACACTGACGTTTAGACGCGACTGCTAACACCAGGCGCCTAAATGCATGCTATGTACTGCTGCATGTGCAAAAATTTCCTTCATTAAATTAATGAAATTTATGTACATGCACTTCTCAACTGCCATGTAATAAAACTGTCTTAAGTTTTAATTTGATGGCAGTTCAAAGCATGCTCGGCCTAGTCTGATGCATCCTCCGGACACTGCTTCCGGAGTCTTCTGCGGACTCTGCATGGCTTACAACCATGCGGAGGTGGTAATAGTTGATTACCATTGGCCACAGTGCCTACCCACTACTTTTTGGTCCAATAAATATTTTTTTATATACATACATACATGCAAACATACTGGTCTCCCCTCTCACTGAGTTATTCAAACTTTGTAATTTGTCCCTTTACTGAACTCCGTTTAGTGATTAAGTCTTGTAACTCTTGTGCATCTTTTAGATTTGTTTCGCTACCAGATTCCTTATCTAAAGGCATTTTAGATGTTAATCTGCTAGCAATTTATTCGAAAGGTTTAATATAGCTTAGTTCGCACTCTTCATATGGATTTACCTGGGCTTGAGGTGAACCAGAATGTGCTGATATGCCTGTTACTTTCACTTCACGTTCAATTTTATTTAGCTTTTTCATTTAATTTTGGCATGTGAATATGTAAAAAAAAATATGTATATATAAGAAGATTTGAAAGCGCAAGTAGAGTCACTGTTTAAATAGATGGGATTACAATAAGGAAGTGGATAGGAACTTAAGGAAAACACTTAGCTGCATTGGCAAGGCTGCGGAGATTGCTGTAGTCTGATCACCGGCTGAAATTGACTTCAATGGCTGGGTTTCCGAATAGATGGTGTATATTCGTACGTTCTTTGTTGCGATTATGTGTAGAATAATCGTCGATATCGTCCTGTCACGGTCGCCACTTTTGTGTTTAGATTGCACACAAATGAAACATTTAATTTTGGCTTTAATTCAATCAATGTGTATTTCAATACTTGAACACAGTTCTTAGGTTGATACATGTGCTGATGAGATAAAAAAAAAGCAAGTGAAAAAGAACACGTGCGGTTAGTCTAAGTTGACAGTTCCCTTGACAGACAAGTATTGACAGTCAGAATGTTGCCACCCTTTGTGTTAAGGAAAAACGTTATGAGGGTGTCGTAGGCGCGAACAAATAATACGCGCAACAATAAAATATTTTCTTTAAATATTGAGTGTCAAACGTCAATATTGCCATATTTGTCTTTGTAATTAACGACAATCCTCGTAAACTTTTTTATCGACATGTCCTTTTTTTTTTGGGCTTTGAGTTAGATGGCGGTTGCCCAAACGCCAGGGTATCCCTCTTCTTTATAGTTGTACAGCAGAATGTTACACGGAAGTGTAACTTGAAAGAGCGTAGTGTGCGAAGTGGCACATAGTGAGCATGCTCAAATACCTCATTAAATTGATCGGCTTGTTAACGGCGGTGTAGATGATTTGAGCTCAATGAAGAGCCTGTTTCTTGATTAAACCAGAAGGTTACTAAAATTCCATGCGGTGAGATGATAGTGGACGTCACGTTCACAGCACAATATCGACAAGGTTGATCGACTCTAATTTCGGATGTGGTGATTTGGCGGGCTTATGTCATGCGTGTGTTGTTTGTGGGCGATTTGTGATGGTGATGAGATTTGAATGTGGGGGATGGGATAGGGGGGAAATGAGTGAGGTGGACGGTATTACCACCTGTGATAAGTTTGATTATTTGATATTAAGCTTATAAATTAAAATTTAGCGTAAATTTTTGTTAAGAACTCCGCAAGCTGAGCGATTTTGCGATAGTCAAAGTCACGAAAAATCTCGGTGAAGTCGGCGTTGCTAAGGACGAGTTCGAAGCCCTCACGAGCGTCGGCCAGCAAGTTGCAGTGGAAGGTCTGATGAACGTAGTTATCAGTCAAGCCACATCTGCAAGTGTTGGTATTTATCGCGTTGATGCGATAAAGGTATTCATTATCGTAGGTGTATCCAGTGAGGATTCGGTTCTATATTTTGATCTCTTTTGGGTTAATTTTAAATTTGAAAAACCATGTCTTTTTTCGTTTTTGAGTGCAGATCTGTGCAAAGAGATTGTGCTTGTTGTTGGAAAAGGCGAGAAATTTTTCATACCATTTGTTGTGAATGGAGTTGCGTATGCTTGTTAACGCCTCTTCGATTGTAAACTTAGATTCTAGAGTGTTATCACAGTTAACGGCTGTTTTTGCTAAAGAGATCTCGTTACTCGAGATCCCGACATGACTAGGGGTCCAAATGATGGTCACGTTGTAAAAGTCCGCTTCTTGAATTAGTTTGTGGCATTCGGCAATCAGATGGGTTTTGGTCTTTTCTTTGGCTAGAAGTTTGCAAGAGGATAGACTGTGTAAATATTAGTATCTTGTTACAGTCGATTTCTTTGGCAATTTGAAGAGGTTTAACAATAGCTGTTGATTCGCCATAGGTTGAAGACGCGCAGAAGTTTATTTTAAAAGTGTACTCACGTTTGTCCGTATAGTTATAGACACCGCACCCTGTGGACAAAGGTCCAACAGAGGCATCGGTGTAAAAAATGCAGAAGTTAGATTTCTTATAGTCATTTAAAATAGATGTGTACGTGGCTTGGATGACCTCACTTGCTAGGTTGGTCTCTTTGTCATTCAGTGTCTTAGTTATTACGTGTAGGTTCGGTGACCGAGCTGATTCACCAACGATGTATTGGTCATCAAAAATATGTTTAAATTCGTTAAATACAGCACTGTAGCTGGAATCAACGTTGGGCGAGTTGTATATGAGCTCTCTAAAAGAATTATCGGAGGAAAGATTATTAATTAGTTCTTTAGCAGTGAGCCACTTAGCCCTTTCAGCCGGGGGTAGTTCATTCGCAAGGGCATAGATAAGAGGGATTGGAGTGGCTGGTGTGAGACCCAGACTCCTCCTTAAAAAGCTATTTTGGAAAGTTTGAATTTTTTTAATGACAGATTTCGAACAGTTCGATGTGGATGACCTACAGTATTCAGTTTTACTCCTGACAACAGATTTATAATAGTTGAGTGCGACTTGGGGATGTAGTCCAGCTTTGATTGTAGTGATGCATTTGAAAAGATTGGCGTTTCTATAAGATTTTTGGATTGTGTCGGTGTAATGCTCTTGAACAGACAATGAAGCACTAATGTGCCGTCCAAGAAACTTGATGGTGTGTACCTGTTCAATTGAACGTTTATTATCGTGCGCTTGCCTCTGCCTAAAAGCATCAACTTGGTTTTGTCCGCGTTGAAGGACAGATTGAGAGTGGAACATTGGGAGGCGAAGTCATTTAGTTTGCGACATAAATTCGCAGTTGCCTGCTCTAGACTGTAATGGAATGACATGATCAGAAAATCATCCGCATACTGGTATATTTTAGTGTTTGAGTCCTGAATACTGTGAAGGTTCTTGGTGTATAGATTAAAAAGACATGGTGAGAGGTAACTACCTTGAGGAAGACCATCATGGATTTCTATGGTTTCTCTACCAAGTTTCAGTTTTCTAAATGAAAGGAAGTTGGTTATCCATTCAGTGTATGCCTTGTGGATATCTGCTTGGACCATGATGTCCCTAAGCTTACTGATATTAACACAGTTGTACGCATTGCTGATGTCTGAGGAACATATGATTACTTTTTTTCCTTGTCGCTTAAGGACTGCGGCTTCATGTAATATATAGTTGACGCAGATTGTGGCTGATTTATGCGGTCTGTACGCAAAGGATCGTTTAGGAATTATGTCATTTTCCTCAAGGTGGTTAGATATTCTGTCCTTTATGCAAAGGTTGATACACTTAAGAAAGACTGAGATGAGGGCTGTCGGTCGAAAATTGCTGAAATCACTAAGGTGTTTATCTTTTTTAGGGATGGGTACTACTTTAATGGTGCGCCACTCTTTTGGGATCTGGTTTGTCAGGAAGACATCGTTTAATGCAGTTCGCAAGTTGTTAAGTGAGACATCTGGTAGAGCTTTTAACATTTTATATGTAACTAGGTCTACCCCTCCGGCTGAACTATTATTTTTGGAATGTATGTTCTTGTGCAACTCGTCAAAGGTGATAGCTAGGGCGTGGGTGGGAGTTAGTTCTTTATCAATTGGTAAATGGGAGTTGTGAGAGGGAACTTGGCTTTTGAGTAGGGCTAAGAAGTTCTTGTCGTTGTCGCTAGACCACTGCGAGTTGTTTGTGTTCTTAAAGTCGCCTCTTAGTGCTTTCACGAATTTCCATGCATTTCTAGTTGAGGGAGCAGCGTTCAGTTCGTCTATCTTATTTTCAACAAGCACAGCGTGAATCTACGGATACCCAACTGACAACATTAAGGTTGGTGGTACGCAGAAAAATTTTTATCTGGAGTAAATATCGCCACACAATACGGGTGTTGTATGGGTTCTTTTGATACGAGAGTTGTACGGGTTCTTTTGCTACGAGTTTTAGTACGAGTTCAGATTTCAAAGGGCCTATCTCCATAGGGAAACGCTGATGTCGTGACAGTCATGTCCCAATAGCTCTGATCCCATGATTCATTAATAGGTTTGGGAATTGTTGGCGGTAACTCACTAGTTTAGGGCAACAACTGCTAAAAAAGGTCCGGAAATGTCGAGAGGGGTATGAATCGACGCGTTTCGCTCCCCGTATTAACAATCCGGGGGCGGAAGGTTAATATTATTAACCATTTAAAAGTTATTAACTAAAAACTTTTGTTAAATTTCGTTGTTTTGTATGGGCAATTACCCCGACAAAAATTCGCTACATCACCTCTTCTAGCTTTTTTACCACTACCAAAACGTCTCCCGTTATTGTTTTATTAAAACAATATCATTTATTCACTACTATTTCATATATTTCACTAATAAAACAGAGTAAACAAACTTTGCGTTTGACAAAATTTTTATAATCTAGAATCGCTAGTATTGTCACTTTATTTCACATTTCATTTGCGCTATTAGGGTGGGGTTTAGTAGCGCCCCCAACTATTTCGGGCTATTCCATCCAAAGGGGTGGCCCGATCCAACAAAAATTCCACACACTTGTAGCCAAGGGTCTACACATTGTTTTAACACCCACTTTTGTAATTTTTGGTCACTAATTTATTTACAAATTGGGTTTGAAATACCCCCTTTTTTGTAAAATTTGGAAATTTATCACTTCTATTCTCCTTAAAGCAGCCACTTCACCAATACATTTTTGGTAATTCTCTAATATAGGGTAGCAGGGTAACGACGCGTTTCGGTCCCCCTATTAACAATCTGGAGGGGGAGGGCTAATATTATTAACCATTTAAGTTATAAACAAAAAACTTTTGTTAAATTTCGTTGTTTTCTATGAGCAATTACCACGTCAAAAATGCACTAAATCACCAGTTTCCACTTTTAAAACACCATTGAAACGTTATTGTTTTATGCAAACAAAATCATTTATTCACTTTTATTTTATATATTTCGTTAATAAAACAGAGTAAACAAACTGCGCAGCCAAAATTATTATAACCTCAAATCTCTGGTATTGCCACTTTATTTCACATTTCATTTGCGCTATATAGGTGGAAGTGAAAAAGCGCCGCAGCCGAAAAGTTTTAATAAAAAAGCGCGCGATTTTTTATTAAAAATATTCATTATTTATCGAAGTATTGATTTTTCTGGAAAAAGCGCCGCAGTCGAAAATTTTTAATAAAAAATCGCGAGCAGCGCAGCACGGGCCCACGAAGTTCCTCGTCCAATCTCGCGTGGTGAGCAGACCTGAGCATGCCCTAAAGTGGTACCAGCCAAGGCAGGTGTTGCACTTGACTGATGTCACATTACGGAATATCCTGGTCTGACATACCGTGCAGATTGTAGGAGGAACCAGGAGTAGTTGGCGGCGGCGTGTGGGTGGTGGTGTGGTTGTGTGTGGTCTGTAGCCGTTGTGGTGTGGTCTATCGTGTTATGTTGTTATGCTGTGGTGTTTGTGTGCGACTGCTCAGGTGGACTGGGGTTAGCCGTGGAGGCTGCTCTGTTACAAAAGACGTGGCCCACTGCCGATGTGTCCGTAGTCCTGAGCAGACTCTGAGGTGACTCCACCCCTCGCAAGCATTGCACTTGACAGAAGTGGAGTTGTGGTGTAGTCGTCTCTGGCATACACAGCAGGTGTAGGTTTCTGGCCCTGGGTTTGACTCGATGCCAGCCCTGAGTAGGAGAAAACGTAGCGAATGTAGCCCTATGGACGAACAACTTCTGAGATACTTCCGCGACCTAAACGGGGTTAGATCGCCGAAACAACAGCCCTTGGTCGGGTAAAACCCGAGTCATTCCGGTACGTAGAACCGGAATGTCGTGGTAGATACTATCGCTCTCTTCCGTTTTTAATTTAATTCAAGGGGACATTGATTGTGAGTTTCTGTTGCAACGCATAAATTTTCTTATTCCGGCAAGAACTTTACGAAGCTCTTTTTACCTTAAGATTTTCAAAACCAATTATGAATCCGATGCATCAATTACACGGGCGCTTCGCGAATTTAATGAGATCTCGAATTCCATTTCGTTTGATTTTTCAATTTTTAAGAATCAGTTGACTCTTCTGTAGCAATTTTTATTTTAGTCATAATTTATCTTTGAACTAATTTTGAATGATTTGTATTAGCACTAAGTGAGTAGTCAGTAAGAATCATTGTGTTTTCTGACTAATTAAATAAATAAATAAATAAACATCTCTTTCTTAATTAACGATGCCACTGTTTCTATATATGAAGCTGATTTCAACATTTTGTTTTAATAAAATTTAGTATCGAAAATATTCTTTCAAAACATGCCTAGGAATGTGATATAATGGTTCGTTCAAAACCTTTTTTTAAAACTTATAAAGGCAAAAACGAAAAGGCGAAGACAAAAAGAGAATAAAAAAATTCCGTGCAGTGAATTTTCAGATTTTTAAATTTAAATAAAGCATGAAGACCCCATGGAATAAACGAGTAGATAAAAAATATATAACGGTAAAACTGGCACATACATAAATATATGAAAGAATGCACTCAGGCGACGAGTCTAGCCATTGTGTGTCACAGATTTAAGTTATCGATGGAAATTTTTTTTTTCTACGCCCGGCCCCCCCAAAGCCAAATCCTGGCTACGCCACTGGTGCTGCCACTGTATTAGTATTGTTACGATTATCCTTGAACCCTCGTCCAGATTTCCCAAATCCTCCGGTTCGTATCGCTGGATTGTTAAATAAAGGCTAACGATGACCAAATGGTAGTACAATTAACTTTATTGTACAACAAACAATTTTACAATACTTGCTAATACTGTAAAAACACTACAATACTTGTTAAAGCAATTACAACGCTTTACCGAACTTATTACACACAATTAAACTTATAGCTTGCTTATTCGCAACTCGCTTCTCTGCTCACTTTACTTGTAGCTTGCTGACTTGTAACTCACTCACCTCGCGGTGGCGGCGCCCTTATATACCTGCGCTGGCACTTATGGCAACTCTAGAACATTCTGAAGTTTATCGCTCATTCTCTTTCTCTCGCTGTTCGCAGTGTTCATCCAACTTGACGTTTCTCTTTGTGGAACATTCTACGCCATTCTTCGAACATTCTGCCTATTTCTCATTGTTCGCTTTGTGTTGCTGCAGTATTCGCCACACTGCCCTCCACCTAAGTCTGATCGTCCCGATCAGACACACTTGCGGTTCCAAACGCTGCAAGCCTTTCCAAGTGGACCACCTTCATCTTGTTTCTTGGTGTCCCAATGGTCTGGATCCGATACACTACGTCATTTAGCCGTTTTACGACCTTATACGGACCTTCCCAGTTGCATTGTAGTTTTGGGGACAAACCTTTCTTTCGTTGTGGATTGTACAGCAACACCAAATCTCCTTCCTGGAAACCCTCGGAATTCAATAATTTGTGTGCGCTGTCTCACAAGAGCATGTATCTCTCTCAGCTCCTCTTCCAGGATGTTTGACGTCTCTTTTCCAATCCTTCTAGCATTACCAGTCACCCCAAACTTCAGATCACTAGGCAAACGGAGCTCACTGCCGAATATTACCCTTGCAGGAGTTTTACCCGTTGTTTCATGCACTGCTGACCGGTATCCCATCAGGAACAAGGGTATGCGGACATCCCAATCTTTTTGATTCTTGTCCACGACCTTCCGCAAATGCTCTTCCATGGTTCGGTTAAACCGTTCCACCATGTCGTCTGATTGGGGATGAAGAGCCGTCGTTCGAGTTTTCCGGATACCCAGTATCTGGCACATCTCTTGGAACACCGCAGACTCAAAATTTCTTCCCTGGTCAGAGTGCAGCTCTATAGGTACACCGTATCTCGCAACCCAATTGTAGGTGAGTACCTCCGCTACTGTTTTTGCTTTCTGGTTTGGAATCGGGTATACCTCCGGCCATTTGCTAAAGTAGTCCATAACCACAAGGACGTATTTGTTTCCCTGTGCGCTCATAGGAAATGGACCGGCTACATCCATGGCAATCCGCTCGAAAGGTGCACCTGAGTTATATTGCTTCATCTGGCCATGACTTCTGGATTTCGGCCCCTTTGCTGCAATACACTCCGCGCAGTTAGCAATCCATTCTGCGACCGATTGCCGACAACCAACCCAATAGAACCTCTGCTTAACCTTCTCCAGGGTCTTCGTGATTCCCAGGTGCCCTCCACTAGGACCATTGTGGAATTCCTTGAGTACATCCGGAATTCTTACCCTTGGAACTACTATCAGGTTGCGGGAGCACTGGCCATCTTCGCTTTCCCATACCCTATGCAAACAGCCAGATATTAATTTTAAGCTGTTCCATTGTGCCCAGTACACCTTTGCGATGGGGCTTTCCGCTGCCATTTGCTCCTTAGTTGGCCTCCTGTCCACCTCCAGTCCATGCATCAAAAGCTCCAGATCTGGATCTTCCTCCTGACACTTTCGTAGCTGTTCTTCCTTCCACTCTTCCGCTGGTGTTATTGTCGTTACACGGACGTCTATAATGTCCTCTTTTCCCTCAGCTTTTGAGCAGTGTTTACATTCCAGGCTACATGGTCGGCGGGACATGGCATCAGCATTACCGTGGACACTTCCCTTGCGGTGCTCAATAGCGAAGTCATAACTTTGCAGTCTCTCAATCCACCGAGCTAGCTGTCCTTCTGGATTCTTAAACTGTAGTAGCCACTTCAGCGCTGCATGGTTCGTTCGAACTCGGAAACGTTGCCCATAGAGGTACTTGTGGAAATGTTTGACGCAGTCCACCAACGCTAGTAGTTCTCTCCGAGTTACGCAGTAGTTCCTCTCTGGTTTTCCAATCGACCGGCTATAGTAGGCAACTACCTTCTCCTGCCCATCAATTACCTGCGACAGTACGCCTCCTATGGCATAACCACTAGCATCCGTATCCAAAATAAACGTTGCACCTGGAACGGGATACGCTAGCATAGGTGCAGTACATAGTCGTTCCTTCAGAGTCTGGAAAGCCTCCTCCTGCTCCTTGTTCCACTCGAAGGCTCTATTTTTCCTAGTGAGCTCGTGGAGGCTATTAGCAACGCTGGCGAAATTCGGAACAAATCGGCGGTAGTAGGTGCATAGCCCAAGAAAACTTCGTAGTTCGTGCAGGTTCCTAGGTATTGGCCAATCCTTTACGGCTTCTATCTTTTCCTTCGCAGTACAGATGCCCTCCGTTGTCACCTTGTGCCCCAGGTAGTTCACCTCCTTCCTGAACAGTGAGCACTTTTTAGGACTAAGCTTCAGACCAGCGCCAGCTATCCTCTGGAAAACTTCTTCCAAATTGTTCAGGTGTTCCTCAAAGCTTTTACCCAATACGATAATGTCGTCTAGATACACCAAACATGTTTTCCAATGCAGTCCTTTGAGCACATGGTCCATAAGACGTTCAAAAGTGGCAGGAGCGTTGCATAATCCAAAGGGCATCACCGTGAATTGCCACAGACCGTCTCCAACGCTGAAAGCTGTCTTCTCCTTATCTTCGTCACTTACCTCCACTTGCCAATAACCGCTCTTAAGGTCGAGTGTTGAGAACCACTTTGTTCCAGTCAACGAGTCCAGAGTGTCATCGATCCTGGGAAGAGGATAGCTGTCCTTTTTCGTCACATCGCTTAGTTTCCGGTAGTCTACGCAGAACCGCATTTGACCATCCTTCTTCTTCATAAGTACTACCGGCATACTCCATGGACTCGCTGATGGTTCAATCACACCACTCTCGCTCATTTCTTTTATTATTTGGCTAACAGTTTCACGTTTGGCAAGTGGAACACTCCGAGGGGCTTGACGGATTGGCCTTGCATCGCCAGTATCAATGCGATGTTTCACAACGTTAGTCCTGCCTGGTTTGTCGCCATCCTTGTCGAATATGTTGAAGTATCTTCGGAGAAGTTCCTTAGTCTTGTGCTGGTATTTTTCTTCCAACCCTTCCGTCCATGCATTAATGTCTTCCGCAATGTCATTCTCGCCAATGGAATCGCTTTCAGGTAACTTTTCGCAGTTGTCTACCTCTCGACATTGCCCCAGTACAGTTCCTCTTCGGAGTTTGACTGGTGATTTGAACTCATTGAGCACTCGAACTGGGATGCGTCCATCCTTTTGCGTCTTAGCCAAGGTTTTACCAATCAGTACGTCCGGTGTAGAATTTTGTGTTGCTTCAACAACCCACAATTTGTTTGACCCACAATCTCCATCAATCTTTGCCCACACAACTGCTTCTGACTTCGGTGGAATCTGCTCGCTTTCCTCTAAGATCACTCGCCAAACCGAAGGGGCACTTCCATGTTGTTATACGTCATAATCATGTTCTTCATGTTGATCTTCATACCTTGATCAAGCATGAAGTCTAATCCAATGATGACTTCATCCATAATCGCCGCGACTATGAACTTGTGTAACACCGTCACATTCCCTATTGCGACTTTGCATGTTACCTCCCCTACAACTTGGGTGTCCTCACCAGTTGCTGTCCTCAACCTTGCTCCAGGTAATGGCCTTACCTCTTTAGTGACCAAATCAGATCGAATGATGGAATGTGATGCGCCCGTATCCACAGTTAGTACTCGCTCATGTCCGACCACATATCCACCAACAGTAACGTTGCTCGCTTTTCTGCCAATTCGCGAGACGGAGAATATGGGGCATTCAATTGCGGGAGCCAGCGCGCGCCCCTTGCTGCTGGCTCGTTGTAGTTTAACGACTGATTGGAGTTGGTTTCGTCTCCTTCAGCCCTGGGTTTGCGTCCTGCTGAGTTGTTGTGACCATTGGAACTTGCGGTGCAATCGCGGGCGAAGTGGCCTGACTTTCCACATTTAAAGCATTTGCCAGAACCATGCTTTTTCTCGCCCAGCAGTTGGATAATCTTCTTCAGCATTTCATTTGTCTCGTCCGGTGTTTCCACTTCCACTCGATGTGCTTTGTAGGCTGGTCTACTTAGGAGCGCCGCCGTTTCACGCGTCTGAGCATACGAGACAGTTTCAGCAAATGTTGGCTTGGGATTCGCGTACGTCTCTCGCTTGGTATACACGTCCCGCATTCCGTTGATGAACCTCTGGATTTTTACTCTTTCGAGATGCTCACCAGATGCATCTCCAATTATCAAATAAGCCAACCTTTCGATCTCGGAGGCGAATTCTTGTAAAGTCTCATTGGATTTCTGGCAGCGATTCTCCAGCTCCATATGGTAAATCTGTCTCCTGTGCTCGTTACCATAACGTCTTTCCACTGCACCCATTAACGCATCGCAACTGTTCCTTTCACAGTCGGGAATAGTCTGCAAGATTTCTGCCGCAGGTCTTTTCAATGCAACGAATAGTGCAGCGGATTTATCCTCCATGCTCCAATGATTCGCTGCAGCCGTTTTTTCGAACTGGAGCTTAAAGACCTGGAAAGGAATCGTGCCGTCAAAGGATGGGGTTTTTACCTTGGGTGCGCTCGTCGAAGTAGCTGGACGATTCAACTGTAAATCACGAAGACGACCTTCCAACTCCTCTACCTTTGTCTCGACTTTCTCCTGTCTCTCTTCGATTTTGTCCTGTATTTGTGTAATTTTTGCATCCTGTGCTTCCAGCTGGGATGATATGCGTACCTCCTGTGCCTGTAGCTGAGTTTCTAACCGGGATAACACCTGCGATGACACCTGCGCTGATACCTCGGAAGATATACGTGTTTCCAAGGCTTGCATCTGTGAGGAAACGTCTGACGACAACTGCGACCTCTGTTCCTGCATCATCTGTGACATGGCAGCCAATAACGTGTTCATGTCCATACCTGCTGATGAGCAAGGAGCATTTTGCTGTTCTTCAACCTTCCCGGATGTCTGCTGCACATCCTTCGACGAACAAGCAGCCTCATCCTTCTGTTCGTCCTTTGCGGATGCATCGTCGGATTTACCCTGGAAGTCGTATTTGTCCACGTCGATGCCTTCAGCTTCCATAGCCTCCCGCAAACGGGATAATAATTCCACTTTTCTTCCGGAGGTGGCCAAATTACGCTTTTCCAACTCCTGTTTCGGCTCCTCAATCTTCAAGTCCTGAATTTTCGCCATTTTCAGTAGTTTATCCTTCGGGATTAATTTAACAATCCCACTTCTGACACCAATTGTTACGATTATCCTTGAACCCTCGTCCAGATTTCCCAAATCCTCCGGTTCGTATCGCTGGATTGTTAAATAAAGGCTAACAATGACCAAATTGTAGTACAATTAACTTTATTGTACAACAAACAATTTTACAATACTTGTTAATACAGTAAAAACACTACAACACTTGTTAAAGCAATTACAACGCTTTACCGAACTTATTACACACAATTAAACTTATAGCTTGCTTATTCGTAACTCGCTTCTCTGCTCACTTTACTTGTAGCTTGCTGAGTTGTAACTCACTCACCTCGCGGTGGCGGCGCCCTTATATACCTGCGCTGGCACTTATGGCAACTCTAGAACATTCTGAAGTTTCATCCAACTTGACGTTTCTCTTTGTGGAACATTCTACGTAATTCTTCGAACATTCTGCCTATTTCTCGTTGTTCGCTTTGTGTTGCCGCATTATTCGCCACAGTACTTCATCAAGAATGATAGAATACAAGATTGCGCCAATCGAGCTGAGAGCAACTGGCCGTGACGTCAAAATATACCAGAATGAGAGAGCAAGACGAACTCGACAAGAAAAAGAAGAATCATCGAACAAAAGGCAGTATTGCCAAGTTTAGAATTTGAAAAAGCACCAAATTTTTATTGGTGTATTTTATGGACTTTATATGAATACATAATTTTATTGTAAGGATGCCGATTCAAATTAATAAAAATCAATGTTTCTTGCGCAACGGTCGATTTCTTCTGGCATGATTGATGGTGCTGCACATATTTCGTTGTCGCTTATGATTCTCACTGTGCCATGATTTTGTTTAAATTTTTGTAAAATTGCTTAGAACACTTACGATTGGTATAAATTTTGCTTAAATTTTTGTAAGATTTTCTAATTTGAAGTCTTCAAACGGAAAAAAAAGCACCAAAAACGCACCAAGCACAAAACTCAAAAATTTTCGCGTTTTGAAAGAGAAGAAAAAGCAAAAAAGTAAACGAACAGGAAATTACCCATCACTTGCAAAAACCGGAAGAAGAAGCCAGCTGACTTTGTTTATGTTTTATTTGAAAACAAACTGAAATTCATGTTGCCTCCATGGAAGAAAAAAGGAAAGTGAGCGTTCAATGTTCGCTAGGAACATTTCTAGAAGTAAAAACTAGTTGGCACTATCATAAAGTCACATAGCATATTTCAAACCCAATTTGTTAATAAATTAGTGACCAAAATTTACAAAAGTGAGTGTTAAAATAATGCGTAGACTCTTGACTACAAGTGTGTGGATTTTTTTTTGGATCGGGCCACTCCTTGGGACGGAATAGCCCGAAATAGTTGTGAGCGCTACAAAACCCCACCCCATATTTTCCTTAATGATGTACTCCGGGGTTACTAATCTAAAGCCCACCCTCAACTTTTATCGACTTGTAAATTACATTGAATTGCATCCATATTTACAATAACACATGGTTGCAAACTGACACATAACATGCGTTGCCATATTGTACAAAACAATACATACAAAGAAGGCAATGTTTAAAAAGGAATACAAGGGAAATCAATACAAAAGAAAATTAAAATTTACCGCTACTTTTATTCTGGGCGTGTATTATTATCAATGAGGGCTTCCGGTCACGAACCCCTGTGCAAAAATATTGCCCATGTCGTAGGCGGTGTTGGTCCCGCCCCATTTGTTTGCTTTAAGTTCGGTCGAAGGCCGCCTACGCAGAAAGGTGTCCTCTGCAAAAGGTGTTCAGCTCCTTTTCTTCGCAAAACAAAAAGGAGAATTCTACTGCCTGAGGGTTATAATCCCTAAGTGCGGCCGAAGGCCGCCTACGCAGAAATTTGTTCTCTGCAAACGGTATTCAGCTCCTTTTCTTCGCAAAACATAAAGGAGAATTCTACTGCCTGAGGGTTATAATCCCTAAGTGCGGCCGAAGGCCGCCTACGCAGAAAGGAGTTCTCTGCAAAAGGTTTCCAGCTCCTTTTCTTCGCGAAACAGAAAGGAGAATTCTACTGCCTGAGGGTTATAATCCCTAAGTACGACCGAAGGCCGCCTACGCAGAAAGGTGTTCTCTGCAAACGGTGTTCAGCTCCTTTTCTTCGCAAAACATAAAGGAGAATTCTACTGCCTGAGGTTTATAATCCCTAAGTGCGGCGGAAGGCCGCCTACGTAGAAAGGTGTTCTCTGCAAAGGTGTTCAGCTCCTTTTCTTCACAAAACATAAAGGAGAATTCTACTGCCTGAGGGTTATAATCCCTAAGTGCGGCGGAAGGCCGCCTACGTAGAGAGGTGTTCTCTACAAAAGGTGTTCAGCTCCTTTTCTTCGCAAAACATAAAGGAGATTTCTACTGTCTGAGGGTTATAATCCCTAAGTGCGGCCGAAGGCCGCCTACGTAAAAAGGTGTTCTCTGCAAAATGTGGCCAGCTCCTTTTCTTCGCAAAACAGAAAGAAGAATTCTACTGCCTGAGGGTTATAATCCCTAAGTGCGACCGAAGGCCGCCTACGCAGAAAGATGTTCTATGCAAACGGTGTTCAGCTCCTATTCTTCGCAAAATAGAAAGGAGAATTCTACTAAGTGAAAATTCCGAATTAAAAATCTGCTTTTATTCAAAATTCCAGTCTGGTAGCACCAACTTGTGTGTTATGCAGCGTTTTTGCTGCATTTAAAATGCAACATTTAGCACTTTCGAACATATGTTTTCGAAGAGCGTTCATCCTATCACATTTAGCAAATGTACATTTACGCGAGTTCGAAATCGTATGCTTTTGTTAAAGAGCCGTGTTCCAATCGCTTGTTCAGATCCGTATCTATTACGATCAATTCTCACGGAAAAGATAATGTGCAAAAAACCCTACTGAAAAGGAAAAAACATTTTAAACCAAAAATTCAATACAAAAACTTGAATTGTTTTAACCATAACCGAAAATTTGTTTGTGTATAAATTCATTTGTCGGTGCTGTCAATTAAAATTTTCTTACTTAATTAGGAAACAAAACGAACCGAGTTGATCACAAATTGGTCCAGATTTATATCAGCATCACATCGATGTGGAATTGGCGTATCTTTTCCATATATCCATATAATGTAAAATAGTATATGAAATCTAGATCGGCGATCACTGAAACGCAGCTAGCACTGTATACGCGAAAAAGCAATATTGCGACTTTTGCTCATCAAACCGCCGCGCTCGTAGCTACTCGAATTTAATAGCATTTTCGTAGATTTCACCAAAAATCGGACTACGATGGGTTCTATGATAGCCTTGATTAGTTCGTACGATTATGACTTAACGATTTTTGGCTTTAAGCAGCATCTGCGCTCTGGAATTATGTGCCCTGTAATGCGATTCCCATTTTTCTTAACGACAATATTCGTTTCGTTAGCTAACGATTCCGACCAGTTTCGTTAACTGCAATTCTCAAGCACACTATTAGCGAATATTGCCGGTAGCTTTTACAGTTGTCTAACGAAATTTGTCGATAGCCTAGCTACGAATATTTTGTTGTTGAAAAGCCTAACGATAAAATTAGTTTAAGTTTTTATTGAGAAAAATTAGGCAAAATTCAATCGGTAAGCAAACTATTATAATAAAAATCAGTAAACACATATCACAAATAGATGTGCTTATTATTATTATTCTTTTTATTTATTACACTGTGCAAGTTGGAAACTTAGGCAAAGGTTTTGGTAGTTGATCTCACTTAATTGGGGCATTGTAAATTCAATGGCTCCCCCCTTTTGTCAGATTGGATCCAGTGTTCGAGATAACGACACTTGAACATTTGCTTCAATCTTAACTTGTTATTATTTACAATAACTCAGTTTTTGTGTTGTTTTAATACAATTTTTAACATGACTGATTTTTATAGTGAAATAGTCACGTGAAAAAGTTTAGTGATATGACTTAAACGGACTTTGTCGGAGTCATTTAAAAAAAACTTAATCATTTAAACAAATTTTCAAGTACTGTTACGTCGAAAACTAGAGCCACAGCTGAATTTTTAGACGTGGAAAGCATGATGTCAAAATGATGTGTTTGTTGTAATTCATACTGTAATTGTGCATATAATTTGTTAGTGTAATTTTTTACTTATATACGGCTAACACCACCTTATTAAATTCGTCTTGCACGAGGCCCTTATTGCAAAATGAAAATTCCCGTATCCTATGGTACTGCTCCGTAGTAGCTTTTGCGCTTCTGTTTTGTTTTTTTTCATATTGTATTCACAAACAACAATCTCGACAACAATAATACGCGCAACAATAAAATATTTTCTTTAAATATTGAGTGTCAAACGTCAATATTGCCATATTTGTCTTTGTAATTAACGACAATCCTCGTAAACTTTTTTATCGACATGTCTAACGAATTCTGTCGTTAAGTGGGTTTTTAAGAATAGCCTATTCACTACTACAAGCTACAAACGTCGTTCATTATCAATAACGAATATCGGTCGTTAGGAAAAATGGGAATCGCACTACTGGTCTGTTAAATGTCCCTTCCGATTTACAAGATGAACCAGGTACCGCCGGCTTTTACTCTTTCAGAATAATGTATGTATATATGTGAAAACTATCGATAGTGCTTACAAAACCATCGATATTTTCGATAGTCAAAAACCATCGATACTATCGATAGTACCAGCGATAGTTTTCCAGCTCTATTTCACAGATTTTAATTGTATTAAATAAGTTCCAATTTAACTTGTGGGAAAAAGGTTATTGTTTTAGTTAGAGTAAATAAAATGGAATCGGAAATTATAAATGCTTCGGGAAATGTTTAGTTATTGGCCCATCGTTTTTGGGGTGGGGGCGGAGGGGGAGGGGGCGTGGCCCCCCACTTTACGAAAAGCCCCCCCCCCTTGGGTACCTCCCACAGACCCCTAGGGAACCGTTTGAAAATGGGGTAAAAACGGCATTTTCCAAGGCAAACTGAGCAGTTTGAAGTGGAATATAATCCAACTACCGAAAACCGTGGGATTTTAAAATAAAAGAAATTATCCCAAGTTGGTTATCAGGCGATTTGAAAAAAAAATTAACTAAAAAAAAATTAAGGAAAAAAATTAACTAAAAATATTGTGAAATTAAGAAAAAAGCGACAATAACGGCGAGTTCATCAGTCGCACAAAAAAAGAAGAGGGTGAGAAAAAAGAAAAGTCTCGCCAAATTAATCATTAAGCCAGCTGAATGCAAATCCTATGCAGAGTTGCTGGGAACGATACGTGGTAAGCTCCAACCCGAGAAGGCGGAGACCGTAATTCGATCTGTTCGGAAAACCCGCGAAGGCGGCGTGCTTATCGAAATTGAGCGCTTTGCCGACCACTCAGCATTTAACGCCCGTATTCTCACTAGATGTTTACGTCTAGAAGTTCTGGGCATGGACTGCCTAACCACGGCCCAGAAGTGGAGAACGCTATACGCGGGGAATTAGGAGACAAGATGAATGGCCAACTTCGCATCTCTCTCCTCGCTGTAAACTCGCGAGAACAAAGAATGGCCGTGGTGGAAATCGACGAACTGCCAGGCAGGACTCTTATTGAAAAGGGGAAGCTGCGAGTAGGGTAGATTATCTGCCGTGTCCGAGAGCGCGCGGATGTCCAAAGGTGTTTTCGCTGTCTGGGATATGGCCAAAAAAAGGCAGCATGCAAAGGCCCAGACAGAAGCAGTTCATGCTGGAAATGTGGTTAGCAGGGCCACATAGCCTCTGTATGTAAAGAAAGCCCAAGCTTCTACCTGTGCTCGGCAGGAGATGGACAGAAAAATGCCAATCACCTGCCCGGGTCGGGAGCGTGCAAGGCCTTCAGGGATGCCCTTGCTGAGGCTAAGACAAAGCTTGGGAGAATTAAATTTATACAGGACAATATGAACAGGAGTAGGGTAGCTGATGACCTGCTGGACCTATTGGTTCTTGAACAAAGAGCAGACGCTGTCATCATCAGTGAACTTTATAGAACAAAGGAAACCCGGCATGTTGACCAATCAGGCTCGGCCGCGATATGGATTGCTAACCCCAACCATCGCGCAGAGAGCAGCGGGGTCGGACGGTGCTACGTCTGGGTTAAAAAGGCGCAAATCACTCTGGTGAGCTGCTACCTGTCTCCAAACGACACAGTAACTGTCTTCAGGGAAAAGCTCGAAGGCCTTGAAGACGAATTGCGCGATATAACCGGCCACATAATTGTTGCTGGAGATTTCAATGCAAGAGGCATGGAATGGGGTATGCCCTAAACAGACATCAGGGGAAGACTGGTCCTTGAAATGGCAGCCCGCATTGGCCTGACCATCCTCAACATCGGAACGACCCCTACATATCGAAGGCCGGGTTTTGGATATTCTATCCCTGACATAACCCTGGTCTCAGAAAGCCTTCTGCGAAGGGCTGACGGATGGAGAGTGATGGAAGACCTGAGTGGTAGCGACCACATCACCTTCCAAGTCACTGACACAACGCGAGGGCAAATACGTAGTATCCCTCGCAGGAAACCAGGATGTAACCCGTCTAGGGTCGATGTTCGCAAGTTCGATACATCACTCCTAGCAGATTCCCAAGGTATTTCACCCACAATGGGAGAGATCCACAACAGGGAGTCTTGTACTAAGCCGGTCGAAGAAACATGTGCTGCATTCACCGGGCATGCAAAGCCTCAATGCCACAGAGGAGAGCATGGTCAGGTAAAAAGCAGGTATACTGGTGGAATGACCGAATTGCAGAGCTGCGAAGGGCCTGCGATAGAATGCGGAGACTCGCAACGCGCGCTCGTGGTAGACCTGAGGCGCTGACCAGAGCAGCAGCCTGCAAAAGCGCTAAGAAAGCACTTGGGGCCGAGATACAGAAGAGTAAACTGCTGGAAGGCGCTATGTGACGAAGTGGATCGCGATCCCTGGGGCCAGGGATACAAAATAGTGATGAAAAAGTTCCATACATCATCGCAAGCGATGGATGAGGCCCGAGTTTAGAATATAGTGGATGCCCTATTTCCCACGCACCCACTAAGAGCCGATACAGTGTTCGTCGAGGAGCAAGCCGAGGCACCACTGTTTTCGGCAGACGAGCTGAAGCTAGCCCTGCAATGCATGAAAGCCGGCAAGGCTCCAGGCTCAGATGGAATACCAGCGGAGGCAATCAGGTTAGCAGCGAAAACGAGCCCTGATCTCCTGCTTAACATGTACAACAGCTGCCTTAGGGCCCGGATCTTCCCAAGCCAATGGAAGAAGGCGAGACTGATGCTTATACCCAAGGGCAAAGGAGACTCAAACTCTCCTTCATCCTTCCGTTCACTCGGCATGCTAGACATAGCAGGCAAAATGATGGAGAGTCTGCTCAAAATACGCTTGAAGTCAGCCATAGAAAGCGAGGGAGGCCTTTCACCCCGACAACATGGCTTCAGGAAGGGACACTGAACTATAGGAGCAATTGGCGAAGTAGTCGAGGGGCCAGGCGCGGCTATTAGTGCTGCTAGTCACACTGGACGTCAAGAACGCCTTCAACTCGGCAAGATGGGAGGACATGCTGGAGGCCCTGGAACGATCATTCAAGGTTCCAACATACTTGCTTGATATGATCCGGGACTATTTCCGAAACCGTTGGCTTTTGTATGACACAACACAAGGTCAGAGAAACAGACGCAGCACAGGGGTCTGTACTTGGCCCGGACCTCTGGAACGCCACGTATGACAGTCTGTTGCGCACGGAAATGCCGGAGAGCGCCTTCCTTGTCGCCTTAGCGGACGACGTGGCCGCCGTCATAACAGCAAGAAACGTCCAGCTAGCACAGCTCAAGCTAAACCAGGTCATGCGCAACGTCAGTGGATGGATGAGAGATCACGATCTGCACTTGGCTACAGCCAAAACAGAGATCATGCTCCTCACCAGGAAACGGAGCCCAACAATTATAAATATGATGGTCGGACCTCAACTCGTGACAACTTCTAGGTCTACAAAATACCTAGGGGTTAAGCTTGACAGCAAACTCACATTATGGGAACACATCCATGGAGTATGTGAAAAAGCTGCGCAGAGCACGGTGGCTCTAAGCCGGCTGATGGCGAACGTGGGCGGCCCGAAGCCATGCCGCAGGGAGCTTCTGATGACAGCAGTCCAGTCGGTGCTCCTGTACGGAGCAGAAATATGGGCCGACGCATTGAAAGTCAAAAAATTCCGGATTCAAATGTCTTCGGTCCAGCGCAGAGGGGCACTACGCATTGCTTCTGCATACCGTACAGTGTCCGCGGACGCGGTTCTAGTTATTTCTGGCGTCATGCCAATTGAGCTACTTGCTTACGAGCGAAAAGATATTTACAATCTCAGTGCCAATGACGTACTCCCTGATAGCCGACCTCCAAACATGGTTGAACGGACCGCATGGGGAAGTCGATTTCTACCTGACGCAATTCCTCACCGGTCATGGTTACTTCCGAGAATATCTTCATAGAATGGGAAGG
>NW_023460990.1:0-30097 GCF_013731165.1 Rhagoletis pomonella | reverse complement strand
CCTTAATATATTTTAACTACATTGCATTTGAGTATGGAGAAGCAACTCTCTGAAAGTATTTTACTTAAAAAATTTACTAAGTATAGCCTTGTTTGTAGATGCAGTTAAAGAAAATACATGAAAAGGCACGATTTTTTTTTAATAAAAAAAAATGTAAATATTTCAAAAACGGTGACACTTTTACCTGAAAAATTTTTGCTTATCAGCGAGCTCACCACCCCACGTGCCCTCTCCTCAAGTTTGGCAGGTTACTTCTGGGACACCCTGTATATATGACGGTTTATGAATATCAGCAAGTTTGTTATTTTCTTTTTCGCTTGAGCAAGAACAGATACTATGTACGTAAGCGTATGTTAGGGCACGCAAATTTTGAATGGATAACTTCCTTCAAAAAATAATACTACATTAACTAAATATAACATATGAATTAAGTAAAATGATCGCAGGGTATTAGACGACTTATTGTTTATGAATGAATTTGAATTTGTTAAAATTGTTGCAATGCGTTAAGAATTTTGAAATATTTATTGAGTAATAAAAATATGAAACCTCCTTACCCCATTAAAAATTAAATTTCAATATCATTACAAAAATTAAATAAAATGAAAAAATTGAGTATAATTTAAAACGTGTGTTTCCATGTGGATTTGGTAAAAATGCGCATATGGAGAGCTTTTCTGCGCAACAGAGTAAGTAAATACATACATAGTCCTACACTATCCCTTATCTACATGCTGTCACTTGTTCACTGGTTCCTTATAAGCTTCAAATGCTATCGGCAATGGGAAACTGTGGTTTGAAGAGTTTTCCATTCGAACGGTTTTAAAAAATGGCAGTTTCGAATAAGTCATCGGCTCATCGGCAAATAAACCAAATTAAAAAATGGAGATATTTAGAAGCATTAATTCATTTTTAGTCCAACAAATGAGTGGTCGTCGCGAATAAAGTTGTAAGCGACAATTTTCGTAACACTAGTTTCTTTAACTTTAAAGATATAAATGTACAATATACATTGAACATATATGCATATTTTATACTGTAAGAGTAAGTTTCTTGAATACCTCTATACCGAAAAAGTAGAAAACCAAATAAAATAAGCTTATTTATGTGCGTCATTTTACACATTTTTGTTTTATTTCTGCAAAATTATAATCTCGTCGCTTACAATGGCGCCTATTAAAATGGCTAACTATTAAAAAATTAAATATCCTGATCTATATACATATAATGTATATAAAAATGGTGTGAAAAGTGTATAGTAATTCATCAATTGAGAACGGTTGGGCCGATTTGGCTAAATTTTTTTTTAGTTTTTCGTAATTGCCAGGATACGGTTTTTACGGAAATTGGAAAAATCGAAAATTGATTTTTTTGTATGGAATTTTTTGTCCAATTCCTTCGGAATGGCCTTCGAGTGAAAAAATAGAAAATTCTAAGTGGAAAACTTGAAAAAATCCGGAATAACGCGAAATTTTGAATTTTTTTCGACGAAATTTTGCATTTTATCGCTTGATTTGATGATTTTGGACGATGTAAAGGTGGAAAATTCGTTGTGAAGCTTGGAAAACTTCGGATAGTTGTGAAACTCATTGTAAGAGAAGGAGGAGTGCAAAAAGTTTTAAATTTTCCGATAGGTGGCGCAGGGGCCGAGCTACGCTAAAAAAATGCATTAGATACTTAGGTAGCCTTTTGCCTAGATTAGCACATAGGATCCATTTTTTCCGTTAAGTGGGCCAGGGACCGATCTATTCGAAAAAGTCTTATTTATAGTCCGATTTGCTTGAAATTTGGCTTACAGGTAGCTTATTGCCAGGATTAACATATGGGATACTTTTTTCTGATAGGTGGATCAGGGACCGATCTATTCCAAAAAATCTAAATTATGGTCCGATTTGCTTGAAATTCGATACCCGTATTATAGATATGCGTAGAATAGAATTGAGTCATTGTTTTACAGTTCGAGAGGTGTTTGAAGGCGCCGCAAACATGCGGCTATCGGCTATTTATCTATACTTATTACACAGGCCAACAAAAATGGAAAAAAGTGTGATGCAGAAAATGTTAACCCTATTTTTGACGTAAGCATAAAGTTTCCATCAGCTCCAGATTTTAAGAAAAACGAACGTGACATAAATATACATGCAGCATATTTTGCCGATATGACGTAGGGTTGCCTATTTACACGGGACTTAAATTTTAAGAAAACGTCATACATACCTTTTTTTAAAGTGCTGAATCTTGGAAACCTTTTAACGAAACTTAATGAAATAAAATTTATTTCTTCCGCCTTATTATGGGCTTTAATTGTACATTTTTTACATTAATGTACAACGTATAAAAAACAAAAAAAAAAATAAGTAAACATTTTTCTTTTTGATTTTTTTTGATTATAGCATTTTTTAATTTTTATTTGTACATAAAAACAATGTCTATAATGTCAACTTTAAGTACCCAAATGGACGTAATGGGCTACTTATGCGTATGGACTCTAGATCGTCTAACGCTCGAGCAATATGATAAATTGACATTGAAATTTTATGAAATTGTATATTTTTGAAAGAGGAAAGGTGTGTAAAAACAAAAACAATATGAATAAATGATATTAACTTTACTAAAGTTCTGAAATCATGAAAATCCCTTCAAGGAAATGGCAGAATTGAACTTTGTTGCGATCTCACATGGGAAATCTGCTTACGACGTGAGTGGAGGAAATTTTAAGAGACTAGCAGCTAGAGCAAGTCTTCAACTCCTGATGTTACAACAAATTCGTACACCCGAAGCCCTCTACCAATGGGGTGTTGTATGTTTCCAATGGGATGCCTTGAAAAAAATAACTGCAACTAACTTTTCAGTGGACTTTATTTCGACTATGACTACGTGCCAATTACTTTAATCCTATTTTAAGCTAGTTTAAAAGGTTAAATAACGTCAAGTTAGGGAACATCATATCCTTATTTAACGAATCTTTAAATCAATAAATAATGTTTTCCTTTTTAGTGCTTATTGTGATAAAAGCGAGTTGTTGGTTTTTTTTTTAAACTATAATTTTATTACTCATTACTCTACAGAGCAAGCGCTTTAATTTGACATCTCACTTTTGAAAATCGGGCGAACGGTACAGATCTTTTATCGTGAACAAAAAACCCCTTCGCGTATTATATATATGTATAGATATTTCTTGTGATTTTTCTTGAGAGCTGCAATCAGTCTTTACGCAGAAAAAAATACATAAAATTTTCATGGAAACTTTAAACTTTTCTGAGAACTGTTTATAGCCCATTCAATTTTAATGTAATAATGTGCAAGTTTCAAGTGGCTAAAAATTACCGTTGCATTTTTAGATTTTTTTTTACCGAACGTGTTGCGGGGGCACTTAAAAGGGGAAAATTATAAGGAAAATGGTATATGGGTACGGTGACCATAAATATGGATTCAAAATGAAGGACAATTTTTCAAAAATATGCCTGCATATATTTACGTAGTATAAAAATATCAAAAGAGTATTTATCATTCAAAATTCTTAATACATTTTAAGCTTTAAAAATTAATCACAATTTCTTCATCGATATTAATCTTTTTTTTACATGAATATTTATAAAAATATAGTAAAACATATTATAAGAAAAGCTTACAGGAAAAGTTAAAATCTTTAAAAGATTATGTTATAGGGAAATTTTGAGTCGTCCAAAACAGTTATTTATCAAAAATCGACGTCATGAATCGACGTAGACGACGAGTTACAAAGGTATTTATGTGCCGTTTACAAAAATATATAATTTGTGTAGATTGCACTGCATAGCATCTACATTTCTAATCCGATTTTCATTATCTTTGGCTTAAAATTTACTGTAATGATATATCCTCTTTGTCGAATTTTTAAACTAATGAAAAAAATTATCGAATACAACTGCGTATTTGATTGAAAATCTCACTTTTTTCGACTTTGACGACAAAATGCAAATGGTCGCCGGTAGCACTAAAAATTTTCATTGAAGTCGCCACAAGTTATATTTTGGTAAGGGGCACATCAATACCCTTCGAGCTGTAAGTTGCTTACGTTGATTGGGAGATTTTTTCATGAGATATTGAAGAAAAGCTACGAAAAGTACCAAAAACACTTTTAGGCGGGTTGAGAAAATAAGCGGGGAGGTACTTAAGAGAGGGATTTTCTTCAGATTGCATTCAAATATTCACGGTGTCCATAAATGTTGGTTACTTAAGCGGGTTAGGCACTTAAGCGGGGGAGTACTTAAGCGGGTTTCACTGTAGTTTAAAATAGATAAGTTTACGTCCGTTAATATGCTTAATTTGTTAAATGGCCCATCAAGTCGATTGACCATATATGTTCTTGTGGTGTGATTTTACCAGCTGCTGGTGCGTCTTCAAAAACTATTTGAAAATTTTATGATTGTACCAGCATGCTGGTGTCGTGAATGGTGAAATTAGCTAATTTTTCTAAGTAAAAAGTATTTCGGCGGACTTTTCTTGCACTATATGAGTCAAAGCCGTGTTTGTGGAGGATTAAAGTTCGCGATATTGCAGTTGTTAATAAAAAAAAAATACAATGTTTAACAAAATGGTAGAAAAATTATGAAATTTCGGCTCTAATCATTTCGATCTTTCCTGGACCTTATTTGTAAAGAAATAAAGATTATACCAGTATGCTGGTAAGTTATATGCTTCGCACCTGATGGTACAATCATTTGATGGAGCCAGCAAGCTGGTGTCGTATATTTCCTCTTTTACACAAGACGGTTTTTGGTTGGATGAAATATTACCTTTTCTATACCATTACTTATTGAAAATACCCAGCCAGCAAAATATGCGGAATCGTATCCGAAAATGGAAACAATTTCGTATAAAAACCTGATGTTTCATCCGTTTTCCGATTCCGTTTTCGGACGTTTTTCAGATCAATTCTCCCACTAAAGTGTTCATCCGTAACGTATGTGCGGAAAACTATCGAAAATGGTTGTAAAACGGATGCGCTTTCGGTTTTTTTCCTGAAATTTGTCTGAGTAAATTTTTCATTGAAAACGATTTCATTATGAACTACAAAGAAACTTTTTCATAGTTACGCAAGTAGCACAAAAGTCAAAAATATACCAAAATATCTTGTGTATTTTTTACATCGGCGTGAAATACATTTTCAATATAAAAAATATGCCATTTCTAAACGCAGTTTTTGAACAGTTTATTTCGATTCAGTGTAAAGGTTATACCGCTTTTTCGTGCATTATTTACACCTACCGTCAATTTTTTTTACTGATTTTCGGCATATATATTATGCCAGTGGTATACAAGTTTTCTTGTTTCTAAAACATAATATAAACTCCGTCGGTGTAAAATACGTATTGGTATTGGCTCAAATCATACACCATAAAGGTAAAGAATTTACATCATGTTCTAGCATAAATATATTTTAATGAGTGTGAAGAGTACAAAAGGATTCGAGGAATAAAATTTACTACTAATCAAATTTAAAATTAACTCAGACATAAAATTTACACCGAAGCTCTTTTTTAATCTGCACGACTTGGAATTCTTTTTATAAATCTCAGCATTCTTTTTCGTAATATGCAGGCAAGAAAATCGTGAATATATAATGAACGTGAGTTCCTAATTTAAAAACGAGGTACATTCCGTCGAGTGAATTTCGGTACTACCCCCTCTAAAACTCGAGCCCCTCAAAATTTATAAGGATTTGAAGATTTTTAAATAAATCTGGAAAAACTTATATTTTGAAAGCAATGAGTTTTTCGCCATTATTAAATTTTTAAGAGATGCGCTGTTTAAAAAAGGTTCGAAAATACCCATAAAGTGGCATAGTTCAGCCAATGTACATAATGAAATTGTTAAATTAGTTAAATAATAGTCATACAGCTTTAATATGGCGTCCAGCTGAGTTTCAGTATTAGGCTAAGTTTACAACCTAACGTATTATTATAATACATAAAAATCGCTTCTAACCAACATTTACACAGTCTTTGGTGTTTATCGCTGTGCAAGCAACTAAAAATTATGCAGTTTGTTAAAAAAAGCTTTTTCTCATACTTAAAGCCCAAATAAATAAAAACCATACATATGTACATATTTATATAATAAATTAAACATCTTTTCTACTGCTATTATATACAATACAATATGCTTAAGTTTCGGTATAAATTGTCAAAGGGTTGTGGAAACAAAAAAAATATATTAGAGGAATCCCTACGTATGTATCACACGTTTTGTTGCTTTCCCAACAACAAAATATGTGCTAGATTGGTACGCAGCAATTTTAAATCTAAAATGCTACTCATCGTAAACTCCCCTATTATAAAAAATTAGTTGTGTATAATTTTGCTACAATTTAAACACTAGCTCCTTTTTAATCGCCAGCGATTATGCTGGCGAAGAAGTTTCTTTAGATTGTGCGATTTCCATTGCATCGCGTAACGCTATTACTCTAGGTTGTGAACTTAGCCTTACTTTTATAATACTTTGAAAATATGGTCGTCGCTGAAAACTTACACTGATTCTTGAGTTTGGTACAAAAATGTTTACCAAGCCAAGAACGGTGTATTTATTTTGCCCTAGACACAATTCAGTTTGAGAATTTGGTATAAAAAATGTTTCTTGTCAAATGAACACAGTTGACAGAAGTTTAAGCGCCTACCACACGTCCGTTATTCGAACACAAACGCGAACGTATACATTTCAACATGTTTTGTTAACGTTCGCGTACGAAAAGAAGAAAACAAATCAGCGTTCGCCTATGTTATGTAGAAAAAATTCTCGCTGTTGTTCGTACTCGTATGTACTATGCAACTTATAGTTGCATTTGTGAAGGCACGATGTTGAATCATTAGTACCAACTTTAAGCGTGTAGGGGTGCCTTATTGATGCATATTTCACCAGTGTATTAAACATACCAACGAGTGTTACCACTCGACAATATTTTTAGGATCAAAAAATCCTACCATATTAGTTTCCAAACTACCAATCTTTTTTAATCATCAGATATTGATATTTTATTTCGTTTCTGATTTTACTTTATGTAAAAGTATGAATCTTTGAGATTAATTCAATTTATATCAATTATTTTATGTCTAAAATGTAAAAAAATACAATCGATATAAACATTTTATATTTGGTAACAAAAAAAATGTATTACTGTGCTCGCGCAATTTTATTTTTATTTATTTGTTTTCATTTAACCATGATGCAATAAAATTACGGAATGTCAGCAACATAATCTTAATATTTCAGTACGAGTTTTAGGCCATTTTAGCACGCTTTCAGTACGCTTTTCTACTTTCACATCACCATTGTATTACCGCCATTCGACAAAATTTATTTAAAATTTTTACAAATGTTCTAATAAAAAAATACTATGCAACAACAGTTCAATGCATTTTTGACATTTCGAATAGGATTTATTTTCTATTATAACTTCAAAACTTCGATAGGATTGCAAAACATCTTTAAAATTCGGAATCGGAAATCCAAATCGATGAGAAATCAATTTCGAAAGAAACCAGAACAGCCCTGAAATGAAACTACCAATTTATCAAAACGGCAACACTGATAGCAGCTCTACTTGTGGTATGTATAATAAGCTCATATTAAAACAGGCAGTGTATCATGATTCAATAATACAAGGTTAGATAATTATTGACAGCTGCGGTTTGACACTCCCTTACAAAAGGTTGCATTTACGAAGGACAGAGAAAGGGCAAGAATGCAATCCCTTGTTTCGAAAATGGTAGTAGAAAAGTACGCAAAGTAGGCAATTAGTAGTGAAATTCCTTTCGTAAATTCTAATGTATTTGCAGGAAATCTAGCATTTTAAACGAAATGTTGAACGTAATATTGATATATCTACGTGAATTACGTAATTTATATGCTATTTAGCCGTATAAAAACTGCAAAATGACTCAAAATTAAAATAAGACTACTATGAGATTGATGTAAACATCCAATGCTTAGGTTTTCATCAGTTAAATATGCTTCATATGCATATACAAATAAACATATTGCACAAAAGCTTATACTTTTATTTCACACCAAAGCTACACTGTTTCCATGTAAATTTTGAAAGAAGCAACACGGTGCCACTGCTAAGGGAGCGGTGAGAGAGAGACAACTGTCAGTTTATCGAACCTTGTATTATTGAATCATGGCAGTGTATTATGTACACACACACTAGGTTTGTTTCTTTACTTTTCTAGCAGATCATTATCAGGAAGAAGAATGGAAAGAATTCCAGAATTACGCTCACAGCGAGTGAAATATAGAAAAAGTCAAGAAACGCAAAATAGCAGAAACTAGCTAGTAAACACCTGACCGATGCTTTTGACAACTGAACATATGTATTTGCTGCGAGTTTTTAATCTACTTTTATGTTTAAAAATTGTTCACAATTACTCACGTTTTGCCACACTTTATGAAATTTAATAAATCGCCCATTTTTATTAAAAAATACAAAAATATGTAAAAGAAGCAAATCAAAGTAGCTGTGCCTAATCTCTCTAATGTTGGGGCAACAGCTGAATTTTTCACCGCATAACGTGAAAATTATGTGTTTCTTGTAATTTGCTTTTGTAATCTTTTACTTATATTCGGCTAACACTACCTTGTGTAAATGCGCCTATCTGTAAAGAAACAAAGCTACTGTGTGGTGTATTCAATATTCATTTTTTTGTGAATTCTTTGGACCACTGTCAATTGCTCTCAGAATTTGTGATGTGCTGAGTCGCTACTTTTAAGCATTGATCGATACTCGGTACCGATTTAAAAAGTATCAAATACTTTCGATACTCGGTACTGAAATCTTGGAATTTCTAATAAAAGCGCGCAACAGCCAAAAATATGAGTTATATGTACACATACATATAGTGTCAGCTATTAAAAATAAATAATATTGCCACCAGAACTATTGCAGTTGGAAAGACGGTTGCGATAAGTAAAAGAAGGCGAGCGTGTGTTTTGCGACATCAGTATCAGGGCGAATTTAATAAGGTGGTGTTACCGGCGTATCTGAATTTTTCGCCGTGGAGGACATTACATCAAAATTACGTGTTTGTTGTAGTTAATACTACCCTGCAGGGAGTGACGTTAGCTTATACCTAACTTTAGTCTGTTTACGCGAACACTAGGGCTAACTATTAACTGTGTATTTTGTTCAAAAAAAGCTAACTACTTTTGTGGGGCGATGGCCGCAAAAAAGTCAGACCTGGATACCTCTGCATTACATGTCAACTAACTTGTAACTAACTACTTTTGGACATAAAATATCAATAAGAAAAATAAAATATTTTTTTGTTTTTTTACTTTTTTATTTACTTATTTATTTACTTTATTTTATTACATTTCATATTTGTTTACATATTCTGCTCTGGGTGGCCCCATATTCGAACACCGTCAGACATAACTTCAAAATGATAGTATAAAATTTCGATCTTCCTTTTATTTGTCCTGAATATGAAAAAGAATCTGCGAAGTTCAGAAAAAAAGTGTATTGAAAATAATTTTTGTATGAGGATATTTAATAGAAACTTGTAAAGAAAACCAACTCCCGATTGCGTCTGCATGACTCCTGCACGACTTTACAATTCACTTTAAGTTGGTTTTGTCATAGCTAATCAAAAGTGAGGTATTAATCGAAATCTCGCCAAAAAGCTAACTATAAGTTGGTTAGTTTTAACAATTGATAATTTTTCACTGCAGGGTAATGACAGTATGAATATCTGCGTATAATTTGTTAGTGTAATTTTTTACTTATATACGGCTAACACCACCTTATTAAATTCGAATTGATCATTATTGTGCAGATTTAATTGCCTGCCTTGTTCGCCGCACACATTATGCTTGCTTCACTTAACTACATACATACAAACACATTGCTCATCTCTTGAGAAAGGACCGTCTTATTTGTACATTTTGGGATTTTAGGCGATGTCTTATAAAATATCAATAATTTTTTCCCGCAAAAGTAACCTATGTCGAGATAGGTCCTTTTCCCTTTAAAGCAATATTTCATTGGATTCCCAGACAATATTTTAACGGTTAACTAGCGAAAGATGTAGTTCAAGATGCCCCTATAATAGAATCTTAATTAAAATATAAAACAATTTCGAAGGAAACTGATTTTTTTTTATTCAAAGTCAAACCATCTAAAGTGACTTAAGCTATTTTAATTGTACGGCTCAGATATAATGACGAAAGTTTAATGTGTCGAATCGGTATCGGGTACCGAAAAGGAAGTATTGGGTACCGAAATTTTTTTCAAGTATTTGGTACAGAGAATTCAGCACATCACTACTCAGAATGTCGCCAGAATAATTTTAATGACATTTGCTAACGTGGAGCTATTTGTGACCCAACTGAAAAAAGTGGCGCATTTTAGGAGCTGGTGTAGTTTTCGTACTAATCTCAATGAATAAATAGTACCAAAATGTTAAAGGTAGAATTTTGATTTGAAGGAAATACTGGTAGAATAACAAATACACCAAAACGTTCTTTTTTTATTCAATCTAATCAGATTTGTACCAAAATCCATAAATTTACACCAATTTATACACCAGTGTGCTACTTGAGTACAGGAAACCAAACAAAAAACAATTTTAAGATACAGCAATTATTTCAATTTGAATAAATAATTTTAACGTGTTGCTTCTGATGGAACTCGAACCTGGGACCTCCTGAAAGCTAACAAATAGTAGCACACTTCTCTGCACACTCAGCTATTGGCGAATACATATACATGTTTTTAAATGCTCAGTTTGAACAAATATTTTAAAATTATTGTTTTGAAATAAGATGATGACATTTTTCGGATACGAAAAATGAACAAATATGGAAATCGTTTTCTGAACAATTCCGGATACGAAAAATGTACGAAAACTGCACTGTCGGCAAAAAGTACGTTTCTCTGCTGGCTGGGTATTTGCGTGTATACTTATATAGGTATGTATATGTAAGTAAAAACTTTTAGCTACCATTTTTAGCCACAACGGGTTGTTTAGCTCTTTTTAGCCCTTCCCTGTGGGGAAAATCTCTAGTTCTGAACTGGTGCGCCTCTAGTACATTTAGACCCAGTACTGGTTCGCGATAAATTTCTTTTGCATGCAAGCAACTGGCGAATTTCACATGGCGATGTCCTAGGAAGTGTCAATTGCCCCCCGCTGCATCCCTTTTTCGATAGTTCTGAACTAGTCCTAAATTCTATAGTTGCGTACCAGTTCTAAAATCGGCAGACGAAAGAAAAAAGTATCATGATTTTTCAATCTTTTTGGTTCTTCCGTGTGTGCGATTTTAAGTTAATTTGGAAGAAATGTGTTTTCAATTTGAAATTAAATTTGTTTGAATGATTGTAAGAAATGTACGTTTACATACCTTTAGCTGTAGCTGAGTTTGCAGAGGTGCTCGCTGTTATTTCTTAGATTCCAGACGGTCCCAAGATGTTGAAATTTTAACACAAATTTTAGTTTTGTATTACCAAGCTATGAAAAAGCATCTGCGAAGCGCAGAATAGAAGCGTATTTGAACGAAAAAGCCGCCGAACATATATCTATGTAAAGTAAACAAGCCCCCCTCTGCATCCCTTATTCGATAGTTCCGAACTAGTTCTAAATTCGACAAATAAGATCTAGTTCGTTCTGCATCCCTTTTTCTATAGTTCCGAACCATTTCTAAATTCGTCAGTTTAGATATCGATTTCTAGTGAAAAAAATTAGTTTTGTTAAAAGTACCACATTTCGCCGATTTTGGCGGGATCTAGTTCTTGTCGGACTAGTTCCTTTTGTTCGATAAAGACCTAGTACGGAACTAGAAATTTGATTCACTAGTCCGCGGTTTCCCTGCAGGGTTTTGATATGTATACATCTTTGGTTTCGGTAGGGGTAAAATTTGCGAAGCTGTAACGCATATCCCAGCACAAAATTTCGAAGGGCTTAGCATGTGTATTTCAGCATATAATTTTTATTTTCATTAGAAGCACCTTGTGTTAGCTTGCCAAATGGTTGCATATATTTAAGCATATGCATAGTAAGAGGAAATGTGCTACAATTGATTATTACTTCCGATTATTTAACCCTCTAGTAGGCCAATTTTTTTATGAGTTGAAAAATTCAGGAATGGGTGATTTTAGCACGAGAAATCCAAAAATGATGTCCATTTCGATCTGTGTCAGTAACTTTTTCCTACAGGGGAGAAAAACCAAGACCGTCTGGAGACGGGCTCCCCGATATACTTTGACGTATTTTCAGCTTTCTCTTACACAATGTTGACCTACGAACCGGCAATCCCGTCTGCAGACGGTCAAAAATGCAAACTGGGTTTTTATATGTCGGTAAGCCGGTCTGTGTTCGAAAGCAATTTTCTCCATTTCGAATGGTGACATAATTATAAAACTTATATTAAAATAAGGTGCTTTTAACAACGAAATCCACCGAATTTTTTTATATCAAAAAATTTTTCTAAAGAAAAAATTTCTTTAATTACGAAATTACTGTAATTCAACTGCCGATTAAAATAAAACGGATTGACATAACGTATTAAAATTTACACCGCCGTAAAGGTACGATTTTTGTCTAAAGATCGTGCCTTACGAATATAGAAAAAAATTATTATAGGTGCACTAAAAAGGTGTTTAGTTAACGACCGTCTGGAGGCGCCACAACGGCAATAACGCAAAATTTGCTTTATTTCACTTTTAAATGGGAAATAATACCAACATCTGAGTTTTGCTTTATTTCCAACAAAGGTTGGAAATAAAACAAATTTTGCCTTATTTCCCATTGCTTATTTCTACTATTTGTAAAAAAAACAGTTTACTGAAAGAAGGAAAAGAACTTTGTTTATTCCAAAAATACAATTAAACCAAGGCACATTGAACAGGTAATATCAGTATGGCAGCTGATTTGATTTTTTTCAGATTATTTGTTCTCGAAAATGTTAAATATTTTTCATTTCTTCTCACAAAAATTCTAAATTGTTAAAATCTATTTGCATGTGAAACATTTTCCATACAAAAACAGCGATTAAAAGCAGCTTTTGGAAGGATCGCCCAATTCAGCAGCACATTCGGTGATTACTGGGCTTGGCACAGGATGGATCAATGCTTCGAAGAGCGAACCAATTTACCAAGAAAGAAAGTTGCAACAATTTTCATTTTTTCAATTTAAACTTTTTATCTTTTTCGTATTTCGCATGGCACGCTTTGATGTAGAAGAAAAAAATCAACAGTTTTTGGCACCTTCGATAACGGAAGCAACAACAAAATACAGGCTAATGTTGTTTTTGCTCAAATGCTCTAAACTTGTTTGATAGGCCTTGAATTAAACAAAAAATGTCATATAATTCATATGAAGAAAGTAATATTCACAAAATATTTTTACTTATGAAAAGTCTAACAAAATATAGGAAAAGCATCGTTTTTTAAAAACTGCTCCGCATATTGGACATAGCGCTTTTGTATGAATTTTTTCTGCATGCTTTTTAATATGTTAGAAACATTGCTGGAAAACGTTAAAATGTTTGCATGGAACCATGTCGCAATAAACAGATGAAATAATAAAACGGCTTTCTCGCTTTATTTTCAAATAAAGCAGTGGCACCTGGTAAATTCCACTATGGGTGGGATGCATGCAATAACACCATACACAATAATTGCTATTACTTGGACATTAAAAAGCAGTTTCAGAAGTGAACTAGTGTTATTTTATCAATTTTCCTTTTTCTAAACGGTTATAATGCCACCAGTACATAATTGCGAAAGGAGGGGAGGGGCAAAGGGCGGCGCGCGACCGCGGACCGCCGCGACGCCGGGCACTTTCAAAATTGTATACTTACAAATCCGTCCATTTAACTTGTTCGCGTACTACTTTTTGTCAACTGTAACTGGGTGACTACCTACATATGTGCACTAGTTTGCTTTATTACTCAAATTCTTAGGTTTAAAAGTTGGTCTTATTGCTCAACGAGAAATGAAATAAAGCAAATTTGTGTTATTTCACATTCAATTGGGAAATAACACAAATTTGCGTTATTGCCGTTTGTGTTATTTCACCCCCCCCCCTACACTCTAAAAAATCTGTTTAAAAATGCGACTATAAATCGAGTATATTTTTGTTTATTTTTAAAATTTTTTGGTAAATTTACACGATGAATATGTATTTTTCTCGTTTACACATTTTCGTGCGTAAAAATCCTTTTTGTTGACGGCTTTATACATATCTACGGGTGAAATCAAACAGCAGATGTGTATTTTGTTGCTTGTACACACTTTTGTAGTAAATTTACGCACACCACAACAGCTATATCACACTCCAAAAAGTCCGAAATTTAAACAAACTATTCGTTGAATAATCGAGCATGTAATTTCGCGAATAATATGGTAGGAAATCAGTAACCTACCTTTTAGGTAGGAAATCTACAAAATTTTTTTTTTAGAGTGTAATCTGTTATTAGAAAAAGAGATTAGCCATATAAAATTATAATTAAAAATATCTCAGATTAAACCGATAACATTTTGGTGTCCAACCTAGTTTTATCGATTATACTTGCGAAGAAGAGGAGGAATGTCAAATGTTAAAGTAAACAAAAATTTACGCTAGTAAGGAAAATAGGTTTGTAAAGGTATTTTTAATAAAATATTCAGTTAAAATATATTTAAATGGCATAATATGTGTTGCAGAAAAAAGTGACCACGGTGACACTGAGAAGAAGTTTAACTTTTCCTCGAGTTGCGTGAATAACAAGCACAACCAATTTGACAGCTAACGAGCTTTGATTGAGATTATATTCATATGTAAACGTACTTTTATGCTTTGCCGTTCGCATATGTTTACACATCAAATTTCATGAGTACCTAGTACTCACGCCTTTTTTTAAATGGAATTGGGCTACCACTAAAAATGATTCGCCGCAACACTGCCGGTCAGGCCTTTTCAGGAAACAATTGGTTATATTGCAGCTGTCAATATTGCACCAACGGCTCTCATGAGTTTTGTTATGGCGCTCCAGAGAACCGCAGTTAGCCAATTCATTAGCCAGTTCGTTACCTTGAACACCGTAGAGTCCTGACACCCACACAATTTCAAGCTCATTCCATATTGCTCCGGAGTTCAGCCCCAACTTACATTAATGGACTAACTTTGAAGAGGTGCGAGCGGTTTACAGGGCCTTTAGAGCAGCTTGGCTGTCACTGCAGATCCTGGTATTGCAAAGACTTCCGAATAAAGACCGTTGCCATTGCACCCAAAGCAGTAAAGCATCTGAAGCTTCCGTCCATATGGCATCCAGCTCCAGTACGTTGTACTCATGGCGCCCGTAATGCCTATATACTCCTTTATAGCCTGTTTAACACAGAAACCGTGGTACTGCGCTATCATACTACAGCAGAGTACGTGACGATTGGCCTTAATAGAGCTATGTGTATCCAAAATACCATAGCCGGTCTCAGACCCCAGGTCTTGCTATAGGTTCTTTGACACTGTCCGACATCTTTCAGTGCTCGATTTCAGGGACCGTAAATAGCAGTTATTTTTTCCAACAGTTAAACTTGGCCAGATTTTGTTTAGGTTCGAAATAAAAGTCTTTCCGGATAGTAAACAAACCGCTTATCCAAATTAAACAAATTTGGTACCAAATAAAGGAGGACTTAAACAGCTTTTAAACAGAAATAACGATCGAAGGCTACCACATCTAGTTATATTTTTTTTATAATTTAATACAAAAGAAATGCATACAGCTTCTGTGGTAATTAAAAAACATTTTTTATTTAAATATTTTTTAGTTTATTTAGTTATTTTAGTCCTCTTTCAATTGATACCAAACTTGTTTAATTTGCATAAGCGGTTTATTTATTATTAAATAGGAAAGGAATTTTATTTTCGAATTTTCGTTTCCGAGTAAACAATACTAGGGTTGTCTTTCTGCGATTGACAGCAAGACCCTGCAAAGTGCACCATTCATCAATCTTATTCAGGGTTCTTTGTGTCTTAACACAAACCTCCCTGAGAGATTTACCTGATGACAGTGCACAAACATCAAGCGTAAGCTTGGATGTGAACGAAGTCTTGCATTTCCGTTAGTAGGGAGTCCACTACCAAAGACCACAAAAGAGGTGAGAGCACTCCGCCGCGAGGGCATCCTCCCCAACGTCTGCCATGGTGTAAAGGCTAGCTTCATCCCACACGGTCAGCAATATTTTAGATAAGATGCGGTGAATACACCTTATGATGGTTGCGTCCACTCTGTGTCTTCTGGCCGCAGAGCACATGGAATTTAAAGTAGCGTTGTCAAACGCCCCGAATATCAGCAAAGACTCCCATTTTAAACTCACCTGCTTCCAGCCCCACCCCGATCTCTGTTACAAGGTCATGTAGAGCTGATTCAGACGACTTTCCGCTTTGGTATGTTGATAAATATTAAGGGGGCTATTCAGCAAAACCCTTGATCTAATGTACTTCTCGACCGGACGCTCTAGACTTTTCAACATAAAGAATATCAGGCTGATTGGCCTGAAGCTTTTTTCCAACGCATAGTCATTCTTTCCTATTTTGGGAATGAAGACTACCCTTACTTTTCTCCAAATAGTTTTAAGGTGGCCGAATGCCAGACAGGCGTTAAAGCCTTAAAGGCTCTTATTATAGCCCCTATAAACCTGTCTTCCCTACACTTTAGCATTTTCGGATACACATTATCTTGACCCGGTGACTTTTTAAAGTCGTGAAAAGACGCTAAAGATAACCTCATTGACTCCTCAGTCACCACCCGTGATGCAATGTACGAGTTTAGTCTATTGGCTATTCTCGTCGCGCTGTCCTCCAACATATCTCTGCCTGCGTCAGGAATTATCCTGCTACCCGAAAAATGTGTTTCCAAGACAGTTTTGTATGCGTCTAGCAGCGACGTGGTATAAGTTCCATCTGATTTTCTGAGAGAATCAAGCCTAACCGTCAGGTCCTGTTGAAGTACCTTACACAGCGACAAGCGAATTTGCCTTCTATATTCCTTCTGAACGTTATGATATTTCCAAAAAAAAATATGGCAACGATATTTAGCGGTATGAAATATACTTTACGGCGTATTCTCATACCTGACAAATAAACACAAAAAATGTCCTACAAAACGGTCAAGCCGCTTGGAAGGATTTCGACCACAAACGACGTGACACGAGATGTTTATATATTAGAAGATCCTTAACTTTATTTGCATATAAATACATATCTTTGCTTAGTGTACAAACGCGCTAAGTCCATTTTTTGTAATTTTTGAGGAGGAACAAAAAACCGTCTAACTTTTTTTGCTGTTAATATTTTCCTAATCTGTAAATGCAGTTTTCTTCCTTAGTCAAATCGGCCAATTTCAAAATAAAGCTGTTGCAAAGTTATAGGCTCTTTTGGGACTTACCACATTTATGATTTTGTTCTTTTAATGTGGGCTTAACACATTTTCTATCAACCTGTTTTTCATTACATGTTTTTTATTGTTAAAAGATTTAGTTGTTTATTTTAAATATATTTTATTGTTTTAAAATTAATAATAACCTAATACAGCCTTATTTCATTGCTGTTAACAAACATAACTATTTAAGTCGTAAATTTATGTATTATTTATAGAGTAAAATAATTATAAACAAGTAAAGAAGTATAAGTTTGGGCGAAACTGAACTTTATATACCCGGCGCAGGTATCAAATATTGTAGTTTCAACTTCCTCTTAACTACTTTTGCATGATAAACGTTTTCGATAATATGCTGAGTTACACTTAATAATATAATTGAACCAAGTTTGGTAGAAATCGATAAAGTGGCTACCGAGATACACCTTTGTAGTCATAAAGTGGGCGGTACCACGCCCAACTCCTGAAAGTCTATAGTAGTCTTATTTATTGTTAAGAGATTGTTGTAACTTGGAGTAAAGAAGCGTCCTCAGTTTGTGAAATATCAGAGTTTCCGTATTTCTGAAATTTACCGTTAGATATACGGGAAGCGAATGTAATATTGGTCCGATTTGAATAATTTTCAACGATTTGCTTTTCCGTACCAAGGTTTTTAAGTACACCGATTTTGGTATAAATTTATGAATCGGTTACCGAATTACGCATTTTTCACCGAGTTTGGTATCTAAGGATTGGTGAATGGGGTACTGAGATACAGCATTTCATCATAAGTAGGCGGGGTTACGCCCATTATCCAAAAATTTCATAATAATAATATTTTTTACCAAAATTCTACTTCACGTACTAATTTTCAACTATTTAGATCCAACATTTACTGAAATATCTTAGTTCTTTCATTTTTCGAAAATACCTTTATATGGGAAGTGGCCGTGGTTAAGGGTAACCTACACACCAAATTTCGTTGAGATATCGCAATTTTTGCTCGAGTTATCGTGTACACGGGTTATATTTTTTATGTTTTTTTCTTGATTTTTTTGGTCTTAGCACATTTGCATACCACTGCATAATAACATGTAAGAACGACATTACGGTAACTTTTTTTTTCGTAATGATGTATTTTGAGTTGTTCTATCTTACTGCATTAAAATCTCAATTTTCATAAAAAGTGGACTTAGCACGTTTGCACAGTAAGCCAACGATACGTAAAAGCGTTAGGTTACTTAATTCAGCTTATAAAATGTATAGCTGAATAAAGTGCTGAAAAATGCGGATTTATTACATACAGACAAATTTTGTATATGCATGAGTAATGTGACCAACTATTTCATAGCTCAAAGAAGTACAGGTTAGGTTGGGTTAAGTTAACGCCGCAAGCCGATTACGAAATTTCTAATGCCGCTAAGTTCGATGCCTTAGACCTCAGAATGCGAGCCAAACTGATTCCATCTTAGCCTCGCGAAGGTTAAACAGTCTAAAAGAAAGTGTGAAGATGATTCCACTTCAACTTCCTCTTGACAGCTGATACAAAAGGATCAGTCGAATTTCGCACAATAGCCTGTCAGAACCCCCATCCCAAGCCCTTGAGTGGTAACGTTTGCTGCAGCAAAAGGACCCCGTTTCCCTTAGCCTAATAGCAGTTCGTGCTGCGACAATTCTGTCTGCAATATCCGCAGAAAATCCCTAAGGGAAACATGAGAGCCTTTTCCGGCCTTCGAGATGAACGCAACACTGACTACCCTCCAAGCCTTGGGGATGTACCCGGTCCTCGCGCAGTTCGCGTAAATAGGATCCAACCAATTGCAGAGCCCTTTTCAGCGTGCAGGTATGATGCCATTGGTCCCCGGCGACTTTAATGGTGTGAACGAATTTATCACCCAGGCCATGTGACGATCGTCCAGAAGATCGGAGAAGTACAGGAGCTGGGGGGGAGATTCTGTAACCAGTTGGTGACAATTTTCGAATGGCTTTCGCACTTTTTGAGACAAAAAAATTTATATCATGCATCAAAAAGTGCGATAGCGATCGGAAAATTGTCGATAACTGGTTACAGAATCTCCCTCCTGAAGTACAAAATATCGCAAAGAAGTACATTTGACTGTACTTCGAAGTACGAAGAACAAGACCGAAAAAAGAAGTACTGTACTTCTGAAAGAAGTACGGTTGGTCACATTATGCATGAGTATTTCGTATTCAAGCTCAAATTGTTTGCGTTGACAGTATTGCCACTCAAGCAAAATCTTCGGATGCCATTTGCTGGACATTCCTTTTGTTTCCTCTTAAAAAAGTTTTCGAGGCACTTGAAGTGCCTTACTTAAAATTCATGACGGCTAGCGAATTTGTGTCAAAAACAACCCTGCTTGGCAAAGTCCTTGTGAAAATAGCAACTCTAATTAAAATTTCACTTTGAACTAATGTGAGTGGGAAGAGGGAAGCAATCGCAACCAAACCACCCTTGTACCAACAATGCGAGTCTTTGTCAATTGTTGGTTTTCGTGTTATTAATTTAACAAAAATGAATCTAAGTACATGGAGGAGACAATAGTCTCTGGGCGCTAACGAGAAGTGAAGATAACAAATACATACTGCAAATGGACTTTTCGCACAACTGCCCGGTAGGGAAACCCCAAACTGGTGAACCAAATTTGTAGTTCCGTACTAGATCTTTATCACCAAAAACGAACATGTCCGATAGTAACTAGATCGCCACCAGTTCAAAAGCAGCGAGATGTGGTACATTTAAAAAACATTTTTATTTTTAGAAATCCATGTCTAAAATGATGAATTTAGGACTGGTTCGAAACTATAAAAAAAAGGGATGCAGAACGAACTAGATCTCATCTGGCGAATTTTGAACTAGTTCGGAACTACCGAAAAAGGGATGCAGCGGGGGCTTCTTTACTTTAAATAGATGTTTGATTGGTGGGTTGTTCAAATACGCTTTCAGTCTGCTCTTCGCAGATGCTTTTTCATAGTTTGGTAATACAAAACTAAAATTTGTGTTAACATGTTAACATTTTGGGACATTCTGGAATCTAACCAATAACAGCCAGCACCTCTGCAAATTCAGCTACAGGCAAAGGTATGTAAACGTGTTATCAAATGCCCTATTTGATTTACATTATTCAAACAAAATTTGATATCAGATTGAAAACAAATTTCTTTGCAAATAATTAAAAATCGCTATCATGGTAAAACCAAAAAGACTGTTTGAAAACATCTTGTTACTTTTTTCGTCTATCGATTTTATAACTGGTTCGAAACTATAGGAAACGGGGTGCAAAGCGAACTAGATCCCATCTGTCGAATTTAGGATTGGTTCTGAACTATAGAAAAGGTAACGCAGAGGGGGACAATTGCCAATTCCTATGACATCGCCGTGTTTAATTCGCCAGTTGTTTGCATGCAAAAGAGATTTATCGCGAACTAGTAGTGGGTCTAAATGTTGATTTTCCCCACAGGGTGTTGCGCGCTACATACACGTTCACATATGTATATATGTACATATTTACATATGTTTTTAAGTACATACATGCTTTAAATATCCCGCAATGAAAGCTACTAATTGTGAACTAGAATATGAACTGTTTGCTTTGCAGCTCAACTAGTTTGTCTCCTATTCTTTTTTCTTTTCTAGTAACTGACATTTTTAACCTAAATTTTATTTTCCTCGGACTCCTACAATGGTCAGCGTACCTGTAGGGATGCAAATTTTGGGGAGTAACATCGATACATCGATGTTTCGATGCATCGGAAAAATTTACATCGATGTTAAAATACATCGCCAGAAAACCATCGATAGGTATATCGATGGTTTCCGATGTTTCAAAATTTGTTAGGTTGTAGTTACATTAAAAGGATAATTTAAATTTTTTAAATTCCAGCTCTCTATAATTCAATTAGAAAAATACTTACGTATCGGTGTATTTCCCTGTATTTATTTACCATTCCTTTACCATTCGTATAAATATAATAAAAATGCATGCCGTCGTAAGTTCGCTGAGCCTAACTTGCTTCCTCCACAGGCAAAAGTTTTTATCTTGATAATGTTGTCAGGCAATATTTTGCCAATGCAGACCGCATATTGCTCTTGGCAAGCAATAATTATCAGAGCTTTTATCTTGACAAATATTGCCAGCAATTTGGTACTTTGACTGCTACATTTTCATTTGCGCGATAAGATTGTGGCGGCAATAGTATTGATATTTTAATATAGTTAAAAGGAAAAATTTAGTTATTTTCCCTTAAAATATTTGTTATTATATACTTGTATGTAAAATAGCAAATTTTCAAAATTTTTTAAGTGACAAAATCCGGCAAAAATAGCCATCTTACAAATGCTTTTATCAAGATAAAAAATGCCCACGCATTGATATTGCCTCTGATAAAATTTATATCTGGCAATAAAAATGACAGCTTGTAGGCAAAAACTTTTGCCTGTGGAGACGGGTCGTAAAGTTCCAAGGCCCAATTTCGTTGAAATTTCAACGGGAACCCGGTCCTTTTTTAATGATTAAGTAAACATTTTTAATATCGAAAGAGAAGAGTACACTCGGAATTTCTGAATGTTCCCCAAACTAATAAGTAATAATAGGGCTGTGCGATTAATTGATTACTCAAAATTTTAATTAATCATAAAGTAAATAACTCAATTATTCGATTAATTGGAAATTATGATTACTCAAAAGTTCAGTTACTCGAGTAATCAAGATTTTTGATTAACCAAAAACAAAAAATTTGAGTAATTTGCTTTATGATTAATCAACATTTCGAGTAAAATGAGTAATCAACATTTCAACTCTTTACATATGTATAAAGTAGTTAAAGTTCCTTGACACTTTGAAAACAACGTTTCTGTTTTCAAAAATTAAAACGAAAAATTTTTTCATATACAGAATGTAAAAAAGAAAATAAGATTTTTCCAAAGTAAACTCTTTTAACGAGCAAAATTATTTTTTTGAGTAATCATATTTCAAGTAACTCGATTAATCATCGTTTTGAGTAATCAAAATCTTGATTACTCGGGTAATTGATTAACCGAATAATTGATTAACCAACTTGCTCGAGTAATCGAATAATCGCACAGCCCTAAGTAATAATATTCATGGCCAGTCAAACAATTTTAGGAGCGTAATGGGTAAGTTGAATTCAAGCCTGAGGCACACTAAAGTCGATGCTAAAACATCACTGAAACTGGCATCGATGTATCTTCAATTTAGCTATTTTAGGAAATTGTAAACGTCGATGGCAAACATCGAATTTTGAACCGATATTATCGATGTTTAAAAAATATCGATGCATCGTTTGCATCCCTAGGTACCTGACTGAGTGGTAAGGCCAATTCAACTGATTCGCGATAATTTCGCCAAGGGATTTTCGAAAAAGCATATCAACGCAAAGTAAATTTAAGTAGAGAACTATTTTTCTAAGGAAAAAATACGTTGAGATATTTTAATAGATATATCTACATATGTTTTTTTTGTTAATTATGGCCTTATCATATTCAAAAAAATTTATTGAGCTTGAGCCCGTTTCTTATGAAAATTGTTGAATATAATTGTTATATCGCCATAAATAGCAAAACAAAATACAACTTAAGAATAAGCACACCTTAAAGTTAAATGCTCTAAAAATAGAATATTAATAAAATCAAACAACAAACAACAACCACATAGAACCATATAGAAGCCAAATTTTTCCTTTGATTTTAGTTGGGTTGGCTAAATTAAGAGCGAATTTACCTCAGTGATTACTAACGTGATTAGCAGGGAACGGATTTTTAGGACCTAAAAACCTAAAAAAAAGGCAAAATAAAATAACAGGAAAAGGCACTAGCAATCGCAAAAGAAGGCACTAAAAAAGGATCATTCCAGCGCCTTCGTCTTGACCTGCAGGCTGTGTTAGAGCCACAGCCACTTAACTTAAACGTAGAATACGTCATATTATTAAGATCACATTCAAGTTAAGAACGATACATGAAATATTCGTTTTGATTGTATTGAATTGAATTTAATAAATCAGTAGGCAAAATATTAATAACTAGAGTGCCAGTTACTGTCGAAATTCGACAGTTTTTCTAGTTTTAAGGAGCCTTGGAGAGGTTTTTAACTTAAAACGTAGCATAACTTATTGACCCGATACATTCCAGTTTATCGATAAATTTCAATGATTTGATACATATCGATAATTCGATGAATTTCAAAAACACTAAAATCCGATAAATTAATAAAATTCGATTAGTCGACTAATTTCGATAACTGTGAAATTCAAGGGATCGATAAATTTCGATAACTCAAAAATGTATATTCTTTGGATACCTTTATACATTTTTACTTTTAACAGCACCACATTTTTCGAAAGCTATCGAAATATTTCGATAACTCGTTACACTCTGTTAACACGATAAAATTCGATAAGCCTTGAAATTTCGATAAGTCGATATATTTTGAAAATTCCATAAAATTCGATTCGATGAATCAACCAATTGCAGTAGATCAATAATTATCGATAACTCTATAAGTTGAAAGAACTCCTTGCATTAAATAATGATAATTCAATAAATATCGATAACGTGATACATTTCTTTAACTTGACAAATTTCGACAATCCCACACATTTTCATAGCATACGTTGCGATAGCTTAATAAGCATGGATAAATTTTGATAATTATAAACTTCGATGATTCAACTTTCGATTCCTATCGAAAAATTTCACTTCAGTTACCCTAATTCTTATGTATTGTCTCCATATTCGTCCTTTTCTTTAGTTTTGTCTTCTTTTTTTGTCTTCATTGTTATCATTTGTTTCTTCATATTCATACTTATCTTTATTTCAAAGTTTAATTTCAAATACGAAGTTAGACAAAATGCGAAAACAACTAAAATTGAACAGGTTGCAACCACAACCATACACAAATATGGAAATTTTTAAACGACGATTTTGGCCGTAATTTTCAACCAAATTCGAAACTATAAAAACCCTTCTCATCTACAGAAAATTACCTTTCTAATGGTGGTTTTGAAATCGGTTAGGTGGAATCGCCAAACGAACGGAGACAAAATTTATGGTAGCGTATTAATATATAGATTAGCAATAGAGAAACAGATCCACATTAACTTCAATCATATGTACCAGGGTTGTTGCGAATATTATTCTAAAATTAAAGTCTTTTCCGGATAATAAACAAACCGCCTGTCCAAATTAAACAAATTTATTATCATATAAAAGAGGACTGAAATAGCTTTTAAACAGACATATCGAACGACCTCTATATATCGGTTTCAGTGAAAACAAAAACAATTTTTTTTTAATTTTTATTGAATAAATTTTATGTCCTATTTGACCTTCAAATGACCTCGAAGCTGACATTATGGAGGTTAACGGACCTCGGATTCGGGTTCAGCGAATGTAAAACCTTATGTATATGAATTTTCAGGTTTATTCAATGAATTTTTCCCTACTTGACCTTCAACTGACTACGAACCTGACGTGGTGGAGACTAACGGACCTCGGATTCGCATTCAGCGTGTCGAATAACATAGGGATATATAGGTTTGGTTTAATATGCATAAGCTTTTTTTTTTTGTAAACCTGTGATATTTTTCAAAATAAAAGGTCGTGGTGAGTTTATGAATAGAACCACAGATCAAAAATGGAAACATTTTTAAAAATACTGATAATGAATTACCAAATTTACTTAAAATTATTTAATTTATACTCTCTATTCCTGCTACTTCGGCATTCTCTGGAAGAGTTTTTTCTGTTATGGCTGTGAAATAGCGAGATGGGAGAAACAAAGCGACTACCTCACTAACATAAAATTAACTTTTGATTTATATTAATTTAAATATTGATTGCGATAAAGCATATAATACTTTCGTGGTTAACAAGTAATTGCGAAAAACTACCAAAAGTGCAAAGAAATATATTAAGAACAAATATGTTTACTTAAAAAGCGTTTTTACTTGTTCTTTTAAATAAAAAACTATATATATTTGAAGTGTACTATATTGTTAGAGTTTTTCTTTTGAAAAAGTACTATAAATATCTTACAAAATATTGACAACCTTAACCTAGTCTAGATATCAACCTCGTCGCCTGGTATCATATCAAAACTCTAGAGGTAGATGTCGCCCCGCCAAAAGAAGTTAAGTATTGAAATTAATTGCTGCTGTACGTATGTATATACTAACCGTGACAAAACAACATTTCGCTCGCATAGTATTCTGTTCTCTTTTCACTGCAAGTTGAATTATTTTAATATCTATTGCAAAATTTTATACAGACAAGACTAAAAAATAGAAAATAAATAAAATAAAAGCAAACTTTTTATAAATGGACTAAAAATTAGAAACTTTTTTCGTTTTCAATCTCATAAATTGTTTATAATGGCTTTTGCTAAAATTTCAAAATCAAAATTTATCAAAACAAATTCTATGGGACTGAAAAATATTATTTTCTAATTTTTAGTCCATCGTAAGAGCACTTTATAGGCGCAAAATTTGCCAAGAAATAAGCCAATATTTCCCGTTGCTTCTTCGGTAGAAACCGAATTGGTTACTTACAAAAAATGCATCTGTCGATAGGTTTGAAATTTTGTCTTTGAAACGCCAGATTTTTTTTGAAATCGCTTCATTAGTACTCGTGCAATGCGCGTTTTCGTAAAGCTACGTCAAAAGACAAACAATAATCAAAAAATACATTTAAATATTTAGAAATGCTTATTTTACAAGTAAAAATAGAAAAACTTTGAACTAGTTTCATTTTATGAAAAAGTTGTTCTTTGAATCTTTGACTATTTTTCTCCTTTCGAGTTTTTAACTCACAAAACTTTATTCTCTATAGTTGTAGTAACATTGAACCACAAGATGCATTTTGAAGTTTTCTGTCGGCATTATCATTCGATTTTTGCGAAAAAAAAGCCTTGAATATACTATACTAAAGTGCGCTCGACGTAAGTTTATACAAGTGGCGCCCAATTTAAATATGGAACGTTTAAACCTCTCATATTATCAGTAATAAGGGCCTTTTCCTTGGCCTTTATAATTAAAGGTTAAAAAAGCAACATCAAATGTGTATATATGGAAACACGTATCGGTTTCCATTTCCGATAAAAATCAATTCCGAGTCGGATTCTGCGACATAGCTGCTTCTTTCTGCATTTATATTGAAATATGTATGTACGTAGGTATACTCTTGGTATGGTTATGTAGGTAAGTAAATATGGGTAAATATACATTTATTAAGGTGGAGCGATAATACATGGGACTTTATGTATATATATAATTTTTTTGAAAAGGCATAGCAATGAAAAGTTACCTTTATAAGAGCTAATAAAAACCCTAAAATGTTATCTTCATATAATAACGTTTTGAGGTATCCCAGCCTAATTGTTAAATACAATAGCTGAAATTGTACGTAGTTATTTTAAACTTTATACATCAATGAAATAAAAGGTGTCCTAGAAAGCGCATTAAAATCAGTATAAATACTAACAATCGAAAGTGAATCGTGACGACGGTACAAGTGTATGTAGTTACATAGGTACATATAAGTATGAGTACCTATGTTTCATGTACATTCCACTTAAGATCGTTAATAAATTTGAGAAGTAATAATTGGAAGTTTTATTTTGTCTGGTTTTGTTTCAAACTTTATGTAAATATGTCCAGGGCTCCTCTTAGCATACGATGAGACAAATAATATTTTTCTCTCTTATTTCTAGGATAGAAAGGCAACTTTCTGCGGGCCAGCCAAAAGCCATTTAAAAAAGTTTCACTCCACCCTAATACTCATGCACATTCATATATGTATGCACAAAATCCTTGAATGTCACATTTCTCTTTTATGTACCTATGTCATTAGCTCGGCACTAATCCTTCTTCACTGCCGTCTCTTCCCTTATAGGTTTGCAACATCCGGCTCGACACAGTCATACTCGTAATCACATAAGACAACAGAAACAGAACAGACCAAGAAACAACATGTGTTGACATTTAAAATTTATACGATTTTCCTATTCATTAGCTGGAATATGTCATGCATCACTTCAAACAATACCAAGAGGTGGCCAACAATATCGGCTAAAATAACTGTGTGGGCCGTATGTATGAGTATTCAGTTGCTGGTAGATTGATGTTGTTGCACTTGTCGGTGTCCATCAGCCTTGCCAGATGTACGGATTTTTCCATACGGTACGGATTTGCAGGGGTGAAAATGGTTGCAAGGATTCAAAGTACAGATTTTTAGCTTTCCGTCAAGATGTACGGATTTTTGTACGAATTTTTGGAGTGTTTTTTTCATATTGTAAAAATTTTCTTTTACACATATCTGGTAGGTTTCTTATAGTTCCTGAACCCTCAATGTTTTTAAATAAAAAAAATGCGTATTTTCGCACTTGAGGGACTTATCTATTAACAGCTTGACTATTTTTCAACCGATTTTATAAATCCAACATGAGAAGAGGATTTATAGGCCTTTAAAATTATGTATACCTATCTATTGGTAGACTTCGATTGTTGGGAGTTCGTTTCGCATAAAGTTAAAAAAAACTGTGGTTTTCTCTATTTTTTCAACTTTAACCATCGCTTAAAACATTATACTGCACGGTTAAAAATTTCGGTTTTAATTTACAACTTTTTGGTCTACATAAATGACCAAACTAAATTTTGTTTCGAATATAAACCTTCCAAGTTTAACAAAAAGAGAGCACATATGTTGGGCTTAGAATTTAAACAGTTCGGTTTAAATTTTAAACCCAAACATTTTCTATTTCGTCATAATTAAGATTAAAAAAAAATCTTAAATTTCATGCTCCGTCCGATGGGGATTGAACCCGGACAGCTTTGGTGGCAACCAATTGTATCAAGCATCAAGCATCAGCTACAGCCATGCATGTATGTAAATGTGCTTTCATATGTTGAGTTTGTATTTTTAAACCACGAACTTTTTGGTTTAAAATTTAAACCGGAATATATTTAAAATTGCTTAAAACTATTGACTGGTTTAAAAAGTAGACTATAAAAGATTAAAAAAGGCAGTAGTCCCAGCGCGGTTTAAAAATTTAACCCAAATTTTTGACCGTGTGTGACTCGGTAGGGTCACCTGAAAAGTTTTGTTACATGTACATAAACTAAAAACACACTGCTTGTTAAAAAGTTCTAGTCAGAAAAATAATGAGGATGTCTGTGAAGCAGTGATGGAAAATGGGTGTGCATTGTGCCATTTTCGGCACTTTCGGAAGCTGCCGGCACCTTAAGCACAATCGATTGATTTTCGGCACTATTTTTGCCTAACTCAACTACTAAAACATATTTTTTTTTACGTTTGATCGTATGTGCTTAAACTGATAAATGATATAAACATAGAAACGCAAGCAGAAGAAGCTTGCATATACGCTTAACATTTTTGTTTAAACAAATTTGTCGCAATTTCATCTCTAAAGCAAATATTAAATATCATAAAATAAAATTTTTCTATTTTTTACCGAAGTCACCGGAAATAAGTTACCAAATTCAACAAAAAATTACCAAACTTATTTTGTGTGCCGAACTGTACAAACATACACAACGAGTCCTAAAGTGGATTCACCGTTCATGTCCGGACACTTTTTTTTAGTATTTTTACGCGTTCCTTTCCCACTTTGTCTCACTGAGAGTGCGACAGAAATGTGCTGAGCACTCTTTGTTCGAATCAAATTAATTTTGATTTTCTGTCCGAACGACTTGATGATTCGGGTTGCCGCGTTCTCTTTTATATGCGTTTGCAGCGAATTGCATGTGTTTTTCGCCCTCAAAGTCATATGTAGGCAACGATATCATCAGCTGTTTGTTTCAGAACAAAATAAAATGTGCCGAACAGCACCCTCTCCGGCAAAAATATTTTGAGAGCAAATAAAAAGTTGTCCGGACACGAACGGTGAACCCGGCTTAACCGCCAAAATAACGTAATCGACATTTTTTCAAAATTTTCTTTTTGATACAGAAATATTCCTAGAGCATCTAGATGCCTTTCTGCATCAAAAAGAAAATTTTGAAAAAAGTGTCGAGTACGTTATTTTGGCAGTTAGGGCTCGATATGTCTGTACATATGTATATCCAAGATAACAAGCTATTCAGGCAATCAGCGCTCCATTCACCTAAAATTTTTACGAAAGATTGTTGAATTTTTTTAAGTATTGAAGAAAGTCTGAAATTTGAATTTTTTGAGTTCTGTCAAAGAAAGAACAATATTTTTATAAGAAATAACCATAACCATAAATTACACAAAAAAAATAGTATGTTAAAACTTGTAAAAATATGGTGCGGCTATAATTTTCTCGACCACTGTATGTAAACAAGTGACAAGAAAATATATCAAAATTCAACGCTTGAAGGAAAGCTTTCGGCTCACACATAGACAGAGTGAAGTCCCCCGCTGAATGCCGTAGCTTTTTGAACGAGATCATACATATTTACGTAGAGTTCTACTCATATATATGGTTGCCAGGTACACCGGAAAATTGATGGTAATTGCAGAGCTGACGAACTGACAGGGAAAGGTAGGACCACCCAAAACCTTCCAGGAAAGGACACGGTGGATATATTTAACAATAGCCACTTTAAAGTAGTTTGTTAAAGATCACACCATTCCATTAGACAAGGAACGCTGGAACAACCTTCGCCTTGCGAAACTTTCAGGATGTAGAATTAGAATCTATATTGACCTATT